>NW_015557235.1:155809-156534 GCF_001515605.1 Sinocyclocheilus anshuiensis | reverse complement strand
TAATGCTGCTCAATGTGAAAGCCCGCAGGTGATGGAGATTTACCGCTGATTACAGAACCGGCTTTCTGACAAGATGTGCATTAAATACTTGGAACTTTAAACTACTTGGAACTAATAGTTTAGAAGTCATTGGCAAATGACTCTAATATTAAATGTATATTCTGAGAAAATTACAATGTTTTCTGACCTTAGATGCATTTAAACCTGTTGTAGGGGACTCCAACACGATATTAAGACACTTTAAAATACCATATTAACTGCTCTTTAAAAAAGTTTCAGCTGCTTTTTGGCCATACAATGGAAGTGTAAAGTGTCACTGGAGCCCACTGACTTCAATTATTAAAGGGGTCATATGACGTTGCTAAAAAGAACATTATTTTGTGTATTTGGTGTAATGCAATGTGTTTATGCGGTTTAAGGTTAAAAAAACACATTATTTTCCACATAATGTATATTATTGTTTCTCCTCTATGCCCCGCCTTTCTGAAACGTGTCGATTTTTACAAAGCTCATCGCCCATACTGTGATGCCGTATCCCGGCGAGACACAACCTGTAAAACCCATTATAAACGAGGCATTTGTTGCATCCAGTGGGGACATAATTACTGATTATTATGACTTATACTGTCTTTTTTCGCGTTGCGTATCGCGCTGTGTAAACATAAAACCATGTCTGCATTTGTGATCGGAGAAATGACAAACAACAAGCGCTACTCTACACTGCT
>NW_015557235.1:152642-155758 GCF_001515605.1 Sinocyclocheilus anshuiensis | reverse complement strand
ACCCCTCACATACTGTGATGCCCTGTCCGGCCGGAGCGACGAGACAAAAACATTAAAACCCATTATAAACGAGGCATTTGTTGCATCCAGTGGGGACATAATTACTGATTATTATGACTTATACTGTCTTTTTTCGCGTTGCGTATCGCGCTGTGTAAACATAAAACCATGTCTGCATTTGTGATCGGAGAAACGACAAACAACAAGTGCTACTCTACGCTGCTCAAAACTCGCGTTTGAATTCTGATTTCTAGTTGTGTCCTCTTTTGGAAGGCCAAACGAAGTAGTTTTGCTTTCATAACGAAACACACAGCATCTTCACGACATGGCGGCGGCAACAGCAACAATACTACAGCGAGAATCAAAGTTGTCTTCTTTCTTTGCGTGAACATTTGGGCGGTGTTATGCAAATCTTTCCACATCGTGACATAGACATGTGGGGGCATGTTAGAATGAGCCGTTTTTGGTAGGTGTGGTTGACTTTTATAAAGGATATCTCTTTGGATTTGAGACTTTAGTCTTTGCAACTTTACAGATCTAATTTATGCACCAAGAGCTTGTAACACTCCAAAGAGAAAGGAAACATTTAAATCGCATCATATGACCCCTTTAACAAAAAAACAAAAAATGATTGTTGGAGCTGATAGCCTTGTGGGCATGTTATGAAGTGATGACTGAATTTTTATTTTTAAACTAATTTTTAACTATTCCTTTAAGTAATCTTTTAAGCTATATCAATATATAATTTTTTGTATGAATATTATATTTATAATGAGTTGCAATGCTTAAGAAATTCCCGAAAATGCCTTGTCAACCACCCACAACATCAGCTGATACATGTACAAACTATGCTCACATTTTCTTCAGGTGGATGAACATTCTGTCCCCCAGTTATCAAGCATTGTTTTTTGCTGCAAAAGCTTGTGCTTTCTAATGTCGCCTCTGAAAACAGCAGGTGTTTTGTCTTGTTCGCCGTACAAAGTGGCACTTTCACCTGTAGCTCAGTCTGGCTTTACTGCAGTCTAATTGGCATCTCCATGGTGATAGAACAGTGCTCTCTCGTTTCCTGTCAAAAATGGTTTAAAAACACTTTGCGGTAAAAGAGGCTCATCCTTGTCCCGTGTTCATTAAGTGTGTGTTATTCTCTTCACATGTGTTGATTTTTAAAACCCCAGCATTTACATTATATGTATATTATGAGAGTAATATCCTTGGAAATAAGGACAGGGAATGCAGGTTTCGTGGTTATTTTCGTTATTTAACTTTTTGGCACACATTTTATTTATCAAAGCACAATACATGAATTAAACATGTTTTTAAATTCAAATTAAGTTCCGCAGGAACATAAAGAAGAAAATTTGTATTTGTTCCTTTTTGTAACTGATGTCAGTCTAATCACATGCAAATCAATTGAGGTAGATGGTTTTAGAACGAATACAGCATAAGCATAATCACCATCATCATAAGGGTAATACATTTAATGATATAAATGATGATGAATATAAATTATTAATCAAAGAATGAGGCATCTTTAAAAGATAATGTGATAATGTATCTGTCTTGTCTTTTTGGATTGGTTGTGCTTTCCGACTATTATGACAGACATGAGATTAATATTTGCATTTTTCTCATAAGCCATTTGGTGATCAGTGGTCCACTCATAGACTGCACTTAGATAACATCTTCTTAAAGATGTCCTGGACAAAAAAATTAACATGGATTATATCCATCAGCATCCACCCGGATCGAGACCCTGATCCTTCATCAGCACTTTTATCCCACATATAAAGATACTTGTTTGTGAATAATGACTCAGCACTTTAGATTCATTCATGCAGTGTATAACACCACTGAAATTTTCCACAGCACATCTTGCACTCACCTCTTTGTCATGATCTGTTCATTCATTACTTTCCTTCTGCCCCCAGTTAGAGCTCGATATTGGATCGTGCATGGGACTCTGTTTTATTCAGTAAGATAACAAATGAATTTCAGCTGTCCCTCATCTGTTAAATGTGAAATTGAGGCTTATCTGTTGCAGAGTGCTGAATCCTGCGTTTGTCAAGTTTACATTACGAACTTTTCTAAACTGGTGGCATTCCTGCAGCTTTAGTCAGGTGACCATTTGTGCAAGTTGTTGAGTTCAGATGTTGGATGCAGTAATGATAATAATAAATTCACATGCAAAATGCTTTTATTAAAGGACTCATTCACCCGAATATGAATATTCTGTCATTTATTCACCCTCTGTTCCAAACCTTTTTTACTTTAATCTGTTGAACGCTAAAAAGATACTATGAAAATGCCTTTTTTGCCATACATTGAAAGCCAGTGGGGGGGTCTAATGTTGGTATTGTTCTTTTGTTCATAAACACTGTTTGCTAAAAATGAGCAGCAGAAATGTAAAACTCCTTAGTCTGTGGTGCTTCCTGTGATACTTTATTGTGGTTAACCTTGGTTTATTTGCATGATCCCAGGTGAGTCTGGCTCTGTGGTGCTGAACGTCTGCCTGACCTGAGACTCGACGCTCCCCCCTCCCCCAACCTCCCTGCCACCCTGCCCTACGCCCCACACACCCCTAACCCAGCATGAACGAGGTCAGCATCGTCAGAGAGGGCTGGCTCCACAAGAGAGGTGAGAATTGCTTACTCATTCTTTGTAACAGTCCATATCATATTTTTGGATTGTAAACACTGAGTTGTTGTCTTCCTTGTCTCTGCCTTTTTGTTTTTTCCCTGCTTTCTACCTCCTGCCATCTACTTCCTTGTATCTCTTCCTCCTCCTGTCTGCAGGTGAATACATTAAGACTTGGAGGCCCCGGTATTTCATCCTAAAGAGTGATGGCTCTTTCATTGGCTACAAGGAGAAGCCAGAGACGTCAGACCACAATCAGCCCCCTCTCAATAACTTCTCTGTTGCAGGTCTGCCACACTTTACTGCCTCTCCACACACACCAGATTGTGTTTAGTATTCTAAATTATACTACGGGGCCGTTGAATGCTTGAATCTGATTGGCTGACACGAACGTTCTGAGGTGTGCAATTATTTTCAGGGAAACGCACGGCGAACATAGTTCCAGGCAGCTCTCTTGACCGCATTACAGTTCCATATCACTT
>NW_015557235.1:122871-144100 GCF_001515605.1 Sinocyclocheilus anshuiensis | reverse complement strand
TTTCCATACACTTTAAGTACTTCTTCATATACCACAGCAAAAACTATAGTCTGAGAAAGTTCAAACATGATTAAAGACAAGTGAACAGTCAGTAAAAAAAAAAAAAAGAAAGAAAAAGAGAAATACAAAATACACAATTTACAAGCATAGATAAAATAAACAGTAGTATTCAGATACAGAAATTTAAGTGTAAAATAACTGTATGAATTAAATTTAGATTAATCTTTGTTATAGCTGTTTTGTTGTTTGATTAACATTAGTGACATATTCAGCAGCACGTATTTATAGGCTGCTGTCCCTTTAAAACCGACTGCACGGATCCAGTATAATGATACACATCCGATTTCTTTCTCAGCTGTTTACATTAATTTAAAACATAACTGACTGCGTTTACGAGAATGATCGTCGAGACGGGTACTATTGACAATTCTGTGTGTATGTGTCTGTTCAAACATGAGGAGATGCGAAAGACTAATCAACTCGGTGTTTGCGCTCCGTCTGAAACGTCTCTCTGTGTGTGCGTGCGATTTGCACGTGTGCGGCAGAACGGAACATACGCTGTGCGAGATGCGGCTTAAGTAGCCTATTATTAAAATGATTCAGATATCGCACGCCCTTGCGATATGCATATTGCGATATTTACATTTGCGATATTTCGATAATTTCAATATATATCGTGCAGCCCTACTATATAGTGTAGCAACTTAAACGCTACATATGACATTTCTCACTAGCGAGGTAATAACTTGCCCATTGATTAGCTTGCTCAGGTGTGTTTGATTAGGGTTAGAGCTAAACTCTGCAGGAAAGTGGCTCTCGTGGGCCAGATTTGAGGATCCCTGCTATATAGTGTAGCAACTTAAAGGCTACACATGACATTTCTCACTAGCGAGGTAATAACAGCGCTGTTTAGAGATGCTGCTGCAGAACACTGTTGAGGGACGCACAAAGGTAGCCTAATTCACACAAGCTCTCTCTCTCTCTCTCTCGCTCTTTCTTTCTCTTTCTCTGTGTGTCTCTGACTCTCTCGCTCTCTTTCTAATAACTGCATTCGAATGCTATCAACGGCTCAAGCCTCCATTACCAGCTTAAAAATGACTTTTTGGAACTAGCAAAAGAGGCATTGGATGCGATGCGGAAGAAATAATCCTACTCACAATAGCGATTTAAGTACAAAAACCGGACGAATCCCTTTAAATATATCATCTGATCGATGTCTTGAGGTGTGGTAAGTGTAGTATAAGCGGAATAATTGACGACGAGCCGTTGAATTATTAGAAAAATAATGCACACCCGAGGTGGCTGTTACACATCGGGTGTGCATTATTTTTCTAATAATTCAACGGCCTGTTGTCAATTATTCCTTACATATGGGCTCCCTTTAGGTAGTTTAGTTTTTGAGCTATGGGTTATTTAATTTCTTACCAATTATCATTTACAGAAACTTACGCAAGCGATGCATGATAAAGGTAATTGCACCAAATGGAAAACTGGACATTATCAACAGGGTTTTTTTTGTTTGTTTGTTTTTATACATTGATTTATATCTGCCAACATTGAAGTTTTCATTGTTTTTGCTCTTTTTGAGATTTTAAGGATCACTTTTCCTATCTAAGCACCTGAAGTTTTAGTGGTAAATTATGGCAAAAACTTTGTTTTTCTGACCTTTGGAACATTTGTAGTGTTTAAGAAAGCCTTTAAATACATAAAATGAAAACACTGAAACTATAACATGCAAAATGAACAAAAATGAAAGAATTTGACGAGTTTTTGTGTGTGTGTTTTTCAATCAATGTTGGATGTTTGTTTAAATCTCCTTAACCTGGATGTCAGCATATTCGGTCAAGAAGAATCGCCCAATTAAGAAAGCAAGAAGCCATCTAATCAACATTAAATAGCAGTTGACTTTTAATATATGAGGTTTAGAAACTTTTGACATATTCAACAAATTTAAATCCAAAATACAGCTTTTCAGAACTTTAATATCTTTCACAGAGTGTCAGCTGATGAAGACTGAACGACCTCGGCCGAACACGTTTGTCATCCGCTGCTTGCAGTGGACCACTGTTATTGAGCGGACCTTCCACGTGGATAGCAATGCTGAAAGGTGAGGAGATGAGATGGAGGGTTCTGCTGGAATCAGTGTCCTTGTGAATGAATGAGTGGAAGAGAGAGCTTAAGAAGCAGATGCTGAATGGTATTTACTGGAAAAGCAGATTTAGTTGAATTAACCAGATTTTTGCCAACCAAAACAGGTTAGTACTCATTGCCTGTTGCTTAAATTTAATCGTAAGGGAGTTGAAAAACGTTTCAGAAACAGGAATTGTGTTTAGGTCATTATGTGACTAAAAAGCCCAGTTCTTCCAAAGGATGGCAATCATGTACATCATAGAAAATAACAAGAGGAACCATAATTTGCTTTATATTTTGATGTTTTCCTTGGATTTAATGTATGACTAATGTGATTTCATTTTGATGTCAATGCAGAGAGGAGTGGATACGTGCAATCCAGGCTGTGGCCAATGGGCTCAAGTCCCGGGAAGAGGAGGAGCCAATGGACATCAACTTTGGCTCCCCTGGAGACAACAGCCTGGAGGGAATGGAGGCTGCAATTGCAAAGTCACGCACCAAAGTGGTAAGTGCCTTAACTCCAAGTGTAGCCACATTCTGGATGTTTGGGTAACATACTTCACTTCTGTATAAGAAACTGCCTCAGTTGTCCATTGTCCCAAGGAATCAGTTTCCTACACAGCTTTTAATTTCATGTCTCTTGTATCACCTTGCACTCTCTGTCTTCTAATTTTCTAAGAAAAATTTACCCAAAAATAAACATTTTACTCACCCTCTGGCCATCCAAGATGTAGATGAGTTTGTTTCTACATCTGAACAGATTTAGGTAACTTTAGTATTACATCACTTGGCAACCAATGGATCTTCTGCAGTGAAAAGGTGCTGTTAGAATGAGTCCAAACTGAATAAAAGCATCACAGTAATACACAGGTAATTGAAATGACCCTAGTCCATCAGTTAACATTGTGAAGCGAAAAGCTGCATGTTTATAGGAAGGAAATTTATTGTTAAGGTGTATTAACTTTAAACTGTTGTTTCTGGTCAAAATATAAGTCCATAATCCATAATAACACTTCCTTCAAGTCCATCTCCTGTTGTCATCTCATCAGAATCCACCAACATATTTGTTTAGAACTCTTGGACCTTTTTTTTTTTTTTATATAAATGGTGCTTGATCTGTGCTAGGGATGCTCATTTTAACCGGTTAACCGTTAACCGACTGTAAGAATTTTGACCGATTAATACAATCAGTTAAACGGTTTGAAATTATAAATTTTTTTCCCAGTAATTTATCGAAATATTGAAAAAGTTTTGCTGCATGGTTAAAATACGCTAGACGTATTAAAAAAATTGTTTTTTTAGAAAAAAAAAAAAGTCGCATTTTATTATTTAATTCAGAAATAGGCCTAATGCCGACATGAAATGTTTACTAACATTATAATAAACACTGTAAACATAGCTAGGCTATTTTAGTTCCCCTCACTCCACAACAAATCCTTTCAATTAACAGTATTTAGAAAAGAACAGGAACTAAAAATATAAGAAGCTATAGCAATATAAGCGACAAGCCAAAACTAATTCATTTAGGCTAAAACGAAACTGAAACCAACGTTGGGTCTCTCATTTGACACAAAATCAAATGTTTGCATATTCGCGATGTATTTGAATGCCAAAATTGTATTTATGTACTTCACTCGTGTTCCAATATCCACGTAAAACAAAATGTTTTGCATAACATCATGGCGGTACGGTGATAACGCTTAACGGCACAAATTTGACTACATATTTAAACTGAGCAGTGTGTTTTTTTCCATATGTTTAACTGACTGTATTTTATTATGATAATGAACAGGCTACATGGTCAAGATAGCAATGCTTAACTGTGCGTGCATGCGGCGCCGGTGCAATCACTTAATTTTTTTCCTTCTAGCAGTGGAAGAAACTACTTGTAGTCCTAAAGATAATCGGAATTGTAAAAGGTTTGCTTTTATTTGTGTACATTCACAATAAAAACAAATCTGTGCTTTTGTAAAATAAGCCTAAAGAAAAATAGGATGCCGCTTTCTGCTGTCTCGTTTCCTTTCGTGCAGCACAAAAATGAACCGAAACGGTGCATACTAGGCTACTTGCTGCACAGTTTTTCTTTCGTTTTCTTAATTTATTATTTAAGTAAAAATATATTTCTCGTATAGGCCTATTTATTCGTTTTATACATATATATATATAGCCTAGCTTTATTATGTTTTTCTCCACTCGCAGAAGCACTGCAGGTGTGTGATGTGATATGATGACCATGTGAATCCTCATGTTCTGTTGTTTGCTGCTATTTGCGCATGTAAAATTAATACCCGGGAAACAAATGTTAGTATTTTTAACGTGTCACAGACACTTATGCTTTCTAATTTAATTCAATTCTGATTTAAAATAATCTTGTCGGTTAATGGTTAATCGGTTAACGAGCGTCCGCTGTCGGTTAGGAAAAATAACCGAAATGAACATCCCTAATCTGTGCATATTTCTCTCTTGATTCAGACGAGACAACCTTTTTCACTGGGAAAAGAAATATTATGGATAGAGTATTTTAATCATAAGCAATGGTTTGAAAACCTCTTGATGGATTTGTTTCACAAGATATTACCGTAATTAATGGACTGAGGCTGACTGTCACTGTACATTATCCATTACTTGGCATAACTGTAAGTGATATTGCACAAAGCAGTTAAATTGTGAGTTCGCAGGTGTGACAATGAGTATGTTGTTGATATTTGTGTGACTAAAAGCCTTTCCACACTGAGTGTGAAAAAGTGAAACGAGTATCGGACGCGATGACGCACTGGAATAAAACAATAGATTTCTATGGATGCTTCCACATAGACCGCGAACATTCGCGCACCGAAAATGCAAATGTTTTTTTTTTTTTCCCGAACCAGTCTGACGAATCTTTTCAGTTTCGTAAATCAAAATCACGGGCCGTCCAATAAGATTTGAGCTAGGATCACGTGACCGGAGCAGCTGCTGTTGCACAAAAGGGTGAGAGTGGTGGCGCTGTTTCAAAAACCAGTGTAAACAAACATCGAAGAAGAGTATCCCGGATAGAGGACAGAAGAGAGTGGATGCTGAGTTCTTGTTATCGTTGGTATTTGAGAACAGATTTATTCTCACATGTTCTTTATACTGAATAACATTTCTATTAATTGTTCACTGAATTATGTAATCACAGTAGAGCACCGTCTGTTTTCTTCCATGTGCGCGAGTGTTATGTGTCAGAGCGCGTTAAATCTTTTTCTACACATGAAATATTAAAGCAAATAAACATGATTATGACGATATATTTTCTGTATGCGTTTTGTATGCAGCTCATGGTATTTTTATAGCAATAAAGGATGTTTATGACAAATATTAGCAGTGTGGCGTTATTAAACATACAAAGAGTGCATGTGTCTGCTTATTAATCAAAATCAACTATAGATCACAATCGGAAGTTATTACAAGCACTCAGTGATGGTTTAAAGTGGGTAAGCAAATACATTAATAATTACATACATTTTCAAGTGTAGCTTGATGCTAATTGTACTAATAAATATATTTTAGGATGTAGCCTATTCTTGTAAGCATTATAGATAGTTTGTGTTTCTGGTGTAGAACCAAACTTTGTTTATCTTAATTTAATGCTGTATATTGAGCAGCGGACAATGTTAAATCCATTTACGAGATGCATATCTGAGGAAAAATGACAGCGCCACCTAGCGTGCAGATGTGAATTAGCAGAAGGCGAACAATCGTTTCGAGTTCGGTCTGAATGCACCGTTCGTCGGTGATTCGCCTTGCTTTTTCGCATTGCGCTCAGTGTGGAAAGGCCTTAAATGTGTTTTGTCTCTTTCTATTAATAAAAAATATAAAATTTAAAAAGCTTTAGGTTTATTTATAAAAGCCTTTTTTAATATTGAGATTTAATGACTGAGCAGATCTGTTTTCTACTTAAAGCTGCTGGGTAAAGGCACTTTTGGAAAGGTGATTCTAGTGAGGGAAAAGGCTACTGGCATGTACTACGCCATGAAGATCCTACGCAAAGAGGTCATCATTGCTAAGGTGGGCAGCACACGAATCAGAACTTTAAAATGCTTCTGAATTATTTGTTTGAGAGTCATGACACGGTTGTGTGTCTTTTTTTTTTTTTTTTGGTATATTTCAGGACGAGGTTGCACATACAATCACAGAAAGCAGAGTGTTACAGAACACACGGCACCCCTTCCTTACGGTACGTTCATTTCCATCAGGGTTTTTTATTATTGCACAATTCTCTTGGTTTTAGATTTGTTAATTCACATTGTTTTCAATCTCTCTACAGACACTAAAATACGCCTTCCAGACACGAGATCGATTGTGTTTTGTCATGGAGTACGCAAATGGAGGCGAGGTTTGTCACATCCTGTCACTCCTTACAAAAACAAACTAGAAAAGCCTAAACCATTCTGTCTCTTTTAAAATTCTGTGTTGTCTCCTTTTTACGCGTTTCCAGCTGTTCTTCCACTTGTCTCGAGAGCGTGTGTTTACGGAGGATAGAGCTCGCTTCTATGGGGCTGAAATTGTTTCAGCATTGGAATATCTGCACTCTAAAGATGTTGTCTACAGGGACCTAAAGGTTTTCTGTGTTCCCAATGTTTAATGTTCTATATGTAATTATTGTGAAAATAGTTTGAATTGCTTTTTGAAAATTGTGTCATAGACCACAGACATGAAATCTGTTCCTTTTTTTACCACAAATGGTAAAACTCTATTTTCTAATTCTTTCAATTGCATTTCTCTCTGCAGCTGGAGAATCTAATGCTGGATATAGATGGTCACATTAAAATCACAGACTTTGGCCTGTGTAAAGAGGGCATTACTAATGAGGCCACCATGAAGACATTTTGTGGGACCCCAGAGTACCTTGCTCCTGAGGTACTGCGAACTCACTTCATGAACTTGTTTTTTCAGTAGATTTTTGGATCATAGTTTGATAGATTAAAAAGTAGAAAAACGATGTGAATCAGTCCCAGCTCTGATTTGCTCATTTTCTGACCTATTATAATGGAATCCCACAGTGTTTTAAAGCAGGAAACCATCTTGTTGTTTGTGTGTTTTGAACCACATTGAAAGGAGAGCAGAAGCTAAAAAGCATCTTCGCAATATTACACAATACATGTCAGGAAGTGCTAGATGAAGGTATAAGAAAATATTTTGTCCTGAGGTATTTCAAGTGAGTAGTTAAAGGGTTAAACAACAATGTGTTGAGGCTGAATTTAGAAAGTATCATTTTATGTGGAATTTAGCATATTACATAAATTTAGTTTCTTTAAATATTAAAATATGAAAAATAATATTTAAACATTGTTCATTTAAGTCTTAGCAGAAAGCTGTAAAACAAAAGGCTTGAAACTGTTTTCTGTTACATTTGGGTGATTCTATAATTGGGGATAAATTTGGCATTTCATAAAGTAAAAAAAAAAAAAAACTTCACTAACAGAAATTCTTTCCAGTATCTTATTGAAAACATATTCAATTTTAATAATTCAGTGCTTGCCAAGCACAAGTTGCTTCCTTTTTTACTTTGAATGAAAAAACAGAGGTCTTTATGGTATTGTTTGTCAACTCTGTTACGGACAAATTAGGCAATGTGTAGAAATAACAATAAATCATAAAAGGAAAAATCCTTCTTGTATCATTAGACAAACAGTCCTTACATTCCAACATTTGGAACTGAGATAATATTTCACCTATGCATACCATAAAAATAAAAATACCTATGACTTGGCTGAATTGTCCACTTACAATATCCAGTAAAAAAAAAAAAGAAACGTTGAAATATTAAAAGAGTGCATCATATCTCAATTTTTGAGATTTCAAACAACAATTGTATTGTTTTTTGTGAAAATAGTTCATAAACAGAGTTGACCCTTTAAGTAACAGAATTGTAAAGTAACAGAATTGACAGAATTATCCAGTGGACTGTCAATTCTGTTACCTTATTGTCAGCATTGTTTACTACCTTGGTTACAGAATTGACTATTTTATTTTTGCCAAAAACTCATAAATGCTAAGAGCACATGGCACTAATGAAATCATGATTAAAATACCTTTAAATAACCCAATGTGTGATCAGTGATAATTTTTTTTCCTTTTGATCTTGTGGTAACTTGACGTTCTTCAAAATAACTCTTGGTATAAGAACTTTTTAGAAAATTAAAATATTTTCTAATCTAAAAAAATTCAGACTTTTCAGTGCTTCAGATCTTATCAGTGAGGGAAAGTGACATAATTTCCTGTATCTTACATAGTTGTGGGATATATAGCCATTCAACATTACAGTATAATTGAGAGATAATTTAAATGAACTTAAAACAATCTTCACATAAATCCATTATAAGCAGGGGATGGGTGCCGAAACCCGGTATTTAATCGGTCCCGGGGCTAAATTATGAAAGACCGGAGTATCGATAAGCTCTGACGTTAACGGTTTTGCTATCGGTACTGGAGAAATTAATAAAACACACATACATTTATTATTGCTATATATACATTATCTTGCAAATTCTATCTCTCCAGAGTCGCCAGCTGTTTTTCAAACATTTGTCTATGATGCATTTTTGCTATTCGCAATTCAGAAGCGAGATAGTAATACCGTTAAAACCTTAACGATACCCATCCCTAATTATAAGAAATGTCATATTTACCTGCGGCCTTCAGCAGAAATACACAGAAATTGAAATTGTCAAACACTAAATTCTAAATTAAATATAGATGAATCCTTGAAGCTATAAAAGTTATTGATTTCCTTTTTTTTCTTTTTTTTTTCTTTGATTAACAGACATCACAGCAGCCGGGTTATTAGGTTGTTTTGGCTGCTATTTCTTTAAGAGCTGAACATGACACAAATCTGACATGCATTGTATTTTCTCTCAAATCACTTTACCTTTTCTGACCCACTTCAGTTCTTAATGTCTCTACTAATGAACTGACGTGTTGAATCGGGTGTGTTAGATGAGGGAGACAGTGTTGGGATGCTCCAGGACAGTTTTGAAAACCATTTCAGAGACATGTTCTTTAATGTGACTCATATATAATATATTACATGCATGCACAGTTTTAAGGCAGCTTTAATTGCCTTTTTGGTAACTTCATGACTTAACTGACCACGACATTGCATGCACGTAGTTTCATTCGCGCTTTCATATGAAATTATACAGGGTACTGCGCGAGCCGGCGCCTTTGTGCGTGCAATTGAAGAGCACGAGCTACGAGCACAGTACCGTTTCCACACTCGTTTGAGTCACGACTGGTGCTGAAGTGAAGGTGGAGTGCGTGTCTGAAACGTCTCCCGTTTGATGTGGTCGTAAAGATGTTCAACTGAATAAAAGCACTTCTTGTCAAGAAAAAAGAGACATAAGCCGCAGTTGTGAGTGGGTTGCTCAACCGTAGCTCCGGCACTGCATTAATTGCTTTAAATATTTTTTACGCGTTAAACTGAAAAAATAATCGCCTGCGTTAACGCGCTAATTTTGACAGCACTAATAATAACATTCAAACAATAATTTCAAGTAAGGTTTCACCATTGGGATACGTGGGGTAGGGGTGGGCGATATACTGGTAGACACAATTAACCAGTAGAAATTTGTCAACTGGTAGAGATTTTCGACTATCATCTCTGTTGCGGTTACACGCTCACGTGACATTGCTGTGCTACATGGTCCCGAAAATGTGTAGTTTGCATGCATTTTTATGCATTGCGGTTAAAATTCCTGTCTTTGTCAGTATAATCGTAAACACAGTAATTTAGGTCTTAAGTGAAAGCAAACAGCTGAGAAAGAAAACGTGTGTAATAGTATATTGTATCCGGGTAGCTCTTAAAGTGACAGCAGTCTAAAATTCCTGCTTTCATGTTAACCAAACAACAAAAGAAAGAAAATAATCATATATATATATATATATATATATATATATAAATATAAATATAAATATAAATAATTATATCGTGATATACTGTATATCATTACTGTGAAATAAAATTACTCCTATCGTGATGGTACACAAATAGTTGAACCTGGTAATAATTCTTTTCTTCCCACATTTAATGTTGTTGTCACTCAGGATTATGCTACATTATCAAAGTAAAATGGTTTACAAAAGCAGTTTCTTGATGTTTTTAAGCACTATCTGCATGAACCTTGACATACCTTCCCAATATTAAAGGATGTCTTATTTAAGCTTCTTGTTTTCTCTTTTTTTATTGCCATCTCTAAACAGACTACTTCATTTTTCATCTTCTCCTCGTTCTTTGCTGTAGGTATTAGAAGACAACGATTACGGCCGTGCAGTGGATTGGTGGGGTCTGGGAGTGGTCATGTATGAAATGATGTGTGGTCGGCTGCCGTTCTATAACCAGGACCATGAACGTCTGTTTGAGCTCATTTTAATGGAGGAGATTCGCTTCCCCAGAAACCTCTCGCCCGAGGCAAAGGCCTTGCTGGCCGGCCTGCTCAAGAAAGACCCCAAACAGAGGTAAGAAGAGTGTCTGTTTCCACTTTTGTTATGAAAGAGGATCTTGCGTATGTTTTAATAACGTGTTTTGGTGTTTTTAAGGCTTGGAGGAGGTCCTGAGGATGCCAAAGAAGTGATGACACACAAGTTCTTCAGTTCCATGAACTGGCAAGATGTCCTTCAAAAGAAGGTAAGAGTTTAAGGCAGTGGGAACCGATTCATTGGATGTAATCCTCACACAAATTAGAGAATGTACACTGCTAATCCCATCCCATCCAAGATGGCGGTGCATTCACACGCTGCGTCTTCTCTCTCTCCCGACAGAAAGGTGTTTTCGTGGAATTGACAATAAAGCAGACTTGACTTGACTTGACTTGACTAATCACTTTGACAGATGTCCTCGAGTCTCGTTTACTTTCATGTTCCAATATTGTGTCAGCTTGATTGATTGCAGCATGATTGGAAGACACACATCCTCAAACCCAACATGTTTTTTACTTCATTAGACATTTAACAGTAAACAGTCATTTATGCTGATCTCGGCATGTGGTTAATGAGGGATGTGTGAAAACCAAATGTTCTCTAGAGCTTTTTCTCAGACTCACCTCTCACCCTCCTCTTGTTTTCTGCAGCTCATCCCACCCTTCAAGCCGCAAGTGACCTCAGAGATAGACACACGCTACTTTGACGACGAGTTCACTGCACAGACCATTACTGTCACGCCACCTGACCAATGTGAGCACCTTAGTTCTTCCTCCTTGCCTGTCTGCTTGTGACATGTCACGAATCTTTGTGTGTCTGCGAAAACGATTAGCAAGTGGAAAATGACAGCAAATATTTTAGCCCTCAAAAAATGTTTCAAACAAGTTGCACAAATAGGGTGGTATTGTGCATGTGTCAAGCTCATCCATCCGCACTCATCTGCGGCTGGGTATACTTTGAAAGCTATGCGGACGTGGCTGGGCACGAGACTGAACAGAACGTTGAAAGTGAAGTATACCCAGACCTTAAGTTGCACTGAATCAAAAATGCATTATTGAGAAAAAAAAAAGTTGCATTGGCGTACAACTCGCTTGATGAATGATATTATTACTTTCAGAAGTAATGTAAAATATCTGTAAATGATGTACAAACATAAGCAATACGAAGATTATAGTCGCATTCATTATAAACAACATTTAGGCTATTATAAAGGCCAAACCTACTTAAAGGGATAGTTCACCCAAAAATGAAAATTCTGTCATTGATTACTCGTAAAACCTGTAAGATCTTCGGAATGTAAATTAAGATATTTTTGATGAAATCTGCGAGCTTTCTGACCCTGCATAGACATTAACGCAACTGACATGTTCAAGGCCCAGAAAGGTAGTAAGGACATTGTTAAAATACTCCATGTGACAGAATTTTCATTTTTGGGTGAACTCTCCATTTAAGAGGAATAAATGATTAAATGAGACGATTTGGTTTTCCATTGCTTGCAGATGACAGTCTTGATGCGGAGGACCCAGATACACGCACACACTTCTCACAGTTCTCCTACTCAGCCAGTGTGCGGGAGTGACCACCCCCCCTCCCCACTCTCTCACCCTTACCAGCAAACCGGACACCCCTCACATACACAAACGCAAACTCATACAAGGATACGTGCACCAGCAACCCAAGCCTTCTGTGGAACGGGTTCTAGGCGGGAGTACGGCATCTGTGAACGATCATGAACAGGTGGTACCCTCTGGTCAGTCCTGGTTTCCGATTGGCCTTTCATCCGGCCAGTCATAGCCTGACACTACACACTGCAACACAATCCATCAATGAATCACTGAATAAATCTCAACCAATCAGGTACCGTCGAAAACACAGCTCAGCACCAGCAGGTTTCAGGATACACGCTCACACTCAAAACACTGGACTACGGGACTAAATCCTCTTGTAAACACAAATATCGAACACACTCTAAATCATCTTGTGGGGACAAGAGAAATCAATTTGGACTTATTTCCCACTGATTGTTACAGTTTTAAAGCCATATTTCTGCAATTGTACAAGTGCTCTTTCTGGAACTAGCTGTTACCAGTAGTGTTTTTACAGCGGGAGGACCGACGATGGGGTAACACAGAAAGGAATAGTGCTGTTTCTCTGCCTGGGTAGCATACCGAATGCTGTGCGTCAACGGATGCGTGTTCTCAGTCTACATCTTCAACTGTGTGTCTTTTTGTGTTTCCATTTTGTACATGCGCATAACGTTAAGGAGTTGAATGGGGGTGGGATTGTTAGGGGTTTGGAGACTCGCACACTATAGATGTGAAAATGTTTGTGCTTTAAAGGGAAGAGAGAGAGAGGAAGACAGCTCTAGCGTGTTAACAGAGAGGCTGTGGTTTCCTCCACATCCAGGAACCTTGAAACCGGCTTTCTGGAGAGGCGTTTTTTTTCCAGTTTTCATCTGCAGCCCCAGAGGCTTGGTGTTCCAAGGTTAGTGTATAATAGAAACTGTCCATCATGTTGTTTTCATTCTCTCGAGCGTTTTGCAGGCATTGATGTTCAAATTTAGAGACGAACATACAGGCAACAACCATAACGAAAAAAAAAAGGATTTGAATGTCCTGTTATTTAACTGCAAGAGCTACTGCATCAGCATGACCGACTGGTTAAAGTAGCAAACAGTGGAAACGCGTACCTGCGTGCTACGCTATTGTTGTCGCAGCCTTGACACTTTTTTCATTTCTCCTTTTTTTTTTTTTTATTAGTGTAGTCAGAAAGAAAAATGGTTAGGATGTTTGAGAGAAAATGTTCAACTACATCTCCAGATGTGTAACGTAGGTGTGCTTCTCCAGACAGAAGCCGTCAGAACGCACCGCTTAGATGTGTGAGGTGTTTTCTTCTTTTGCCTTTTTAAAGATGCTTCATGTGCAAGGAACATCAAACTATTTTGTTTTTTGTTTTATTCCTTATTTTATTTGGATCATATTTTTTCTTCATTCGCCCACTCCCTGAAATTAAATTGTCTTGATAAAATATATATATATAAATATATATTACAGTAGTAAAGTTTTTTTGTTTGTTTCTTTTGTCCATTTTTCCATTTGTGTGAATGTGTGGTTCACTTGTGCATGTGTGGGTGTGTAATAAGGTAGTCACAGTATATATTTGCAAGGGGAAATGAAAAGCTTCCTTTGTTGAGATATGACGAGCTTGAACGTGTTTAAACATGATATATTACCATCCCTTTTCCATAAACTTGCTCATACAGAAAGGGCCTCACTGGTATCAACAGCAGGGCCGAACTGAAGTGCTTCTATGGGTCTTAAGTGCATCAAGCCCAAAACTTGCTGTCTGCTATAGGTTCTATAACTCACTCCTTTATTGCCTTGACTGAGAGAGACCGCCAGATGGTGCCATTTGCCCGTGTCATGAAATAATACATTGCTCCGGATATGACTCTAACACATGCACACTCTAGTTCGCCATGATGCTCAATTATAGTTTTTAAAAGAAACTCTTGGGTGGAGACATGAGGGGCGAAGATCTAAAATGGCCTGCTGTAGTGCTTTCACCCATTTTTATTGTGTGTATATACATACCTGTAGGACAAATCAGCTTTGAAGTGAAATTATTTTGCAAGTTTAACCACCGACTGTTCTGTTCTGAATGTGATGAACAATCACGAATGTCATCATTGATGCTCGGTTTGCTTTTTTAGTGCAAGGGATGCAAACGTTGGGGGAAACTTGAAATATTTCAGCAAACTCTGTTTTTTGTTGGGCTACAGAGTGCTATGGGGTATGCTTTGCTATTAGGACATACATGCAAGTAAATTCTTTTACCAAAAACTGTATGATGTCTGCCTCCTTTACTAACCCAACAGTATGTCAAATTAACCAAGTGCACAGCAGATTTTGAGACACAGAGTGTTATTCGGCTAGGGGTGAGCTCAAGGGCTCAAAAATGTGCACAGTTTTTGTTTTATTGAAGACGCTTCTACTTTAAACATTTAATTGTTCAAATATATTTGAAATGTCTATATATATAATTGAGTGCTTTTCAGCGGTGGTTTGGATAATAATGTACAACAGTCATTTTATTTAAGAATGAGGGTTGAGCTTGGTCATCTTTACAGCTGAAGTACCAGAAAAAATACATTAACTTCTATGATCTCAGACAGTGGAGAGCCCTGGACTCAAAGATTGAGAACCAGTGCTGCTATTGATTCACAACCAAAGATTTATTTTTATTTTCTTTGGGCATGTCAGTCACAGTGCTGATTGCCTATACAATAAATCCCTAAACTACATTACTAACCCCCTACACTACTAACTCCTGAATCTTAAACCTTAACCTTAAAGTGATAGTTCACCAAAAATGAAACTTCTTTAGTCATTTTCGTCACAAAGCCTGGTTATGTCTTTCATGCCTGTGTGACTGACTGACTTAAGTGCAAAATAAACGAAAATATTATAAATATGGTCTGTTGTCACCAAAACTTTTTGGTTACCAACATTATTCAAAATATCATCTTGTGTGTTCTGTAGAAGAAAGTAAATCATACAGGTTTGGGGCGACATGAGGGTGAGAAAATGACAGAAATTTCACTGAGAGTAAACTCTTGCTTTAACCTTAGTTTCCTATAGCGTTGGGCAACACATCTTGGTAGATAGCATTACCATTAGGTCTGACAAGAAAAACAGAAAAACAGAATATTGTACCTTTCAACATTTTATTGAAAACACTTGAGTGATCTTTGAGAGAACTGGTTGCATACAGTGAACCATCTGTCTTACAAGTTCTTTAAAAGCTAAATGGAATCCATTAAGAATGAGATTGAAAGTGTGGGTTGCACAGGTGCTGCCCTTTAAATAAAGCCAGGCAAAGCCTGGTTACAGATAAGTCTGTTCTCAAGAAAATTGGTTAGCGCAAGCCGCAAACCATGACTCAATCCCAAAGTCCTTCACAGAAGACACGACAACTTTATAAGGGTACTAAAGCAAAAGACCTGAGTGTTAATGAATCCATCGTAAAGTACCCTTAATATGTGGAAGATGTCTTAAGATTTGGAAAATTCTGTACTGTTGCTGAGCAGACATCTTGCAAAGATCACTCTAATGATACAGGGAGTATTACGGACAACCCTAAAAGAGCTGAAAAAGAACCCAAGGATAGCAGCAAGGAGCCTCCTGAAAACTTTGAAATCTGTTTCATGTGGCCACTATCAGAAAAACACTGATTAAGAACGGTGTTCTTGAAAAGACAACATGTAGGAAACCACTGCTGCCAAAAAAATATTGAGCCACATCTTCTGTTGGCCCAAAACAACACTTCTGTAAAAAATTATCTGCAGTTGTGACAGAAGTCGAACTTTTTTGCCGAAAAATAAAGTTTTTTTTTAATCTTTTCTTTTCTGATGACAAAATTCCTGGCACACCACCTCCAAAAATTCCCAACTCAGAACCTGGGTGCTTTGCAGTCATTGAAGAAGCAATGAATCTTAAAGTGAATCAAGATATTTTACAGGAGAGCTTTAGATTGGGTTGGGTGATGCAACAACATAATGACCCAAAACACAATGAAATAAATCTACTCATGAATGGATGAAAAATAAGGATATATGTGTTTTCCTGTGTCCTGACCTTAATTCAATTGAGATGCTTTGGCATAAATGGACCATGCTATCAAGACAATACTGATAAACCGTAACAGATTTATGGGAAAGGATTCAAAGCTGGTCAAAAGTCTGCTACAGGAAACATTTGCTAGAGGTTGTACTGTTGAAGGAGGAACACACTGAATAATTACTCCACGTATTCGATTAAAATGTGAAAATTACAATTGTTTGTATGATATTAGTTTAGTCAGATTGTGTTTGCCTACATCTTATGAGTAATCAATGCAGAAATCCAGACATTCTCGAAGGATTCATAAACATTATTGTCATGGAAATGAACTTGAAATTAATCAGTGCTGATAAGAATACCTTTAACACAATGCACTTTCCATGAATATTGCAGATTTTTAAACATTAACATGATCAAATCTTCATTTTTCTAGTAACTATTATGGGCCATTCTACAGAACTGGCCCAAACTGCTGTCCCACAACCAAAAAACACATTTAAATAATCAAATATTAGATGTTTACTAAGATCCTTCTATCATCTATTGAAACCCACAATAATATTTTTTTAATATTAGTAAGCTTAATATATATAAAATCATAATTTATTGAGTTCTTTCAGTTGGGAGGTGGCTGTCCCAAACCCTAATCCCTAAATTTAATTTTATATGAAAATAATTTTGTGCATTTTTTTTTAAAGTATCATTTTGATTTTTTTAAAAAGTGAAGTTTTACACAGTTTCTTTGTATATTATGAAACTTTAAAAAATGTGTCTCGCATTTTTCATTTCACTATGAAACTGTATGTTTTAGTCCATTGGCTGAGACAGATTTTAACCACACCCCTAAATTTATGATCAGGAAAGATCATGAAACCCCTCTCTCATAGCTACAAGGTGCGAGAAGACAGGTCTCACCTTTTTGAAGTAAATTGTTTTCAAATGTCTGAAAATCTGTGTGTAACATTGTTTCGGGGAACACATAATCCTCATATTTGGGGGAGGGGGAGTAAACAAAATTTTAGTACAGTTGTGCAAATTTCTTGTATTTTAGTAGTGTTTTAGTATGCAAGTTAAAATTCTGTAATGTGCTGTGGTCGCTACAGCCAACCATGTCACTACCGAAACATGGGATGTTTTGTCAAAAATGGAGTATACTGAATTAATTATCAACTAAGATGTTATGTTAGTTTTTGGTTCAATGTTCAGTTGTGTGTCTGCATATGTGCAACAGTTATTTGTTTTAGCCTAAAATTTTGACAGTCTGATTCAGCTGCGGCAAACTAAATATTGTGGTCCCCACCAAAACATTACCATCACTGCCGAAACATGGGATGTTTTGTCAAAAATAAAGTATACTGAATTATCAACTAACATAAGATGTTATGATGGTGTTTGGTTCGATGTATATTCAAACTAATAAATCCTTAACTTTGAAATCAGTATGATCAACTTTTTTGCCTTTTACAAAGAAAAATTGGATTCAAAATGCAACAAATCTCATAAATTACACTTGAAATATGGTTAAAAATGTCATTTTTATAGATTTACCTCTGAAAAAAATTAACAAGGGTCAATATAACCCTTCTAATTAAATTACTATTACTGTGTTTCGGTAGTGACACGTTTGGGGAGAGGACAAATATTCCAAAACTTTCTGAAAATACAATACGAGAATTGGCTACACAAGTACTAGAAATGTGTACCTTGGATATTATACAATTTGCATACAAATGTTTTGGAAAAAGACACATTTTTTTAAAGACGTTTCCAACTCAATTTTGTAATGGCCCATATAGTTTAGATAAATTAACACTTTTATGCTCAATAATAATGACTCCTAGCAGGGATAAGTAGCAATCTTCAGTCAAATGTCAGTAATTGTTTATTTATTTGTATATTTGATATGAATTATATTATCTTGTTTATTGAATTAATTCATCTTAATCATTTAATGTGTTCATTTGGGAATAAGACATACTCTGACCATATATTTGGTTAGTGTCTGTTCAACTCTGTTGAAAACAACCCAAACACACAGAACCTCCAGTGACTTGCTTGACAAAAGCAAACTCATGGCACAGGGCGGGGCTTAGTGAAGGGACAATTAGTAAGCTTTATTAGTGCCACTGGTGTTAATTAGCTGATGGTACATGCCAGTGTGCAGCTGCAGAATCAGCGTGTGCGGGTAGCTGCAGTGTCCAGGTGAATCATGGCTCGAACTGGGTTTTGTGATTCCAGGCAACTGTTGGACCTCCATATGGTGAGAGTGCTTGTAAAATCTCCACTTTAATTCCTAGACCTGCTGTGTAAAGTGAATAATGGCCAAAATGTGAGCAGGAGATTTTGTGTAAGTTCACCAGTATCTGCTACATTATTAAGGATAACTGAATGCATACTTGACCAAAATATTCAGATTTCATGTGTATTTAGTCATGAGATCTGGAAGGCGAGCTCCTATGGTTTTCTTGCAGAACTTCAGTGCATTCTTAGCATGGCAGGTTTTATTTTGCGTAAACGTGGTATGTGGTTAACATTCCTCGAAGAAACCATTTGTTCTAAATTAAATTACACCGTTATACCTCAGATGTGAACTTTGAAATGGTTGTTCTTTCAAAAAATGCAAGAACTTTAGTTGATTTCAACAGTTTCAGAATTAACATTCATTTGTTGCAAAACAAAACCTGAAAGTCTGTTGAAATGTTGCCCACGAACCTTATTTTACACATATTAGGAGTCCATGCTAATTTTCTTCCAGGGTTTAAGACCGAGAACTAATACTGTATTCGGGTCATTCTTCAGTTGGGGTGGCAAATGAGAGGCAGAATTTGTTAAAATGTTTGTTTTTCTTTCTGAATGTATTGCTATGCATTTAAAGTTAGTTTAATATATCCATTAAAATAGAAGCTTAAGAACATTTTGATTTTTAAATTTCAATCAAACTGGTGACAATCACGTATGTCTTGTCGTGTTTTGCCAATATTTGAAGTGAAATTTTGGTTTGTTCTAAAATGAGCAGGGATATGCAACTTTGGGTAATTAATAAATAACTTTTAAGAATTCAGTTTCATTGATCATTTAAATTTCAGTTTTTAAAAGAAATGTTTAATTGTTCAACTTGGCCTCTTTTTCTGCCAAAGGAGAATAGTTGCTTTTTAAAAACAAACAAAAAATTGGATGTACATAAAAATGGTCTGTGGTACCTTTTTTAGTCTTTATTCTAAAAGATTAAAACCACTTTACAGTCTAAAAACATTGAATTATAAGATTAAATGGCTCTGAAGGGGGAAAAAAAAATTCAGATACATTTTGAAGTAACACCACAGACTTCATATTGCAAGTTACTATAGAGTCTGTATATTCGGAGTACCCTACAGAATACAAACATGCAAACATTTTATGATTTTTTAAATTTTTATTTATTTTGGTATTTAAAGTTTTTCAACTGTTGTAAAGTAGAGGGACGCCACTTGCCACCACAAATGAAGACTGACCCATTCCCGCAGGTCTTTTACATGTATTGAAAACCGCTGCTCTATGAAGTGTTAATGCTTTACAAGCTTATTGTGAATAAATGAAACCATTTTGTGCTTCGAAAGACTGACGACAGACTAGTGCCCCTGCGGACGTGGGCAAACTCCTGTGTTCTGAGGGAGCGCAGGGTGTTTGCTGAAGGAGAGGAAGTGGGATCTGGGCAGCACTACAAACCCGCACAGGAGAGTCGATGGGTAACTGCTGCTCTTATGTCATTATGTGCCAAGGTGTGACTTTGCTACCATTTGTAACCACCTCTGAGTGTAATGGATAGAAAATCAGCCCATTAGACAGGTGGATCTTCAAATGATGTGCTATCACCATTCTGACATCACAGGGTAGCATTTCTGTTTTTCCTCAAGGTTCGAAGGATTCCCATATCCGCAGAGGATGGGATCATAATGGACTATGCTCCACAGGATGAGTCGGGACCCTCAGGTAACCCGAGACACTGCTTGAGTAGTCCATGATTTGGTACATCATTCACAATTTGGTACATTCACAATTTAGTATATTTAAGTCTAGTTACCGTTATTCTAACGGTACTACTGTAATCCAACGGCTACTTCAGGCATCAGGCTAGGTATTACTTTAGTTATTAATGCAAATGCAATGACTGCGTGTTGATTTGCTATTTATTTGTGCTTTCAATTAGATATTTGTGTTTTCTGACAAAAGTGTGTTTTTACCTTTGTAAAACTCTATGCCTTGGTGTTATTATAGTAGTTGCTTACTAGCCAGAGTCAAGATCCGCCTATAAGCTTTTATAATGAAGTGCTGCAAAACCCAGAAGAATAATTCGCCATGGATTCCTTTGAGATTTTCATATGGGTTTTTCTTGTTTTAAAATGGCAAAACCCACAGGAAAATCTCAAGGGAGCCAATTGTAAATTAGTCTTCCTGGATTGACGTCAATGCTGCAGCAATCTATATTCTGCACCCTAAATCTAACTTGGATCCCTGCAATTTAAGATTCTTCCCTGATTTTTATTTATTTATTTTTTATGCTTAATTCATGTCTGTAGCACAAACTGTTCCCTAAAGTTTAATTTCTACACTGCAAGAAGAAATTTGAACCTTCTGGCAGGTACATTATTTATTGAGTTTATGGACGATTCTTTAACCATAAAACAACACAATGCAAAGCCTAATAATAATATAAGTCAATAGGGAAAATTCCATCACATTAACTGCGTTGAGTTTCAAACCAACTGACGTTACACTAAGTTTTCTGAAATCCAGAAAACATTTTATTGTCTTTCAGTAACACCTTTATTATTCTTGTGCAACAATGCTAGATGTCTATGAAGAGGAGGCTTTGCTGAAGTATCTGAACTGGTTGCCAGGTCCTAGTCTGCGAGAACTGATGCCCGAGCTTCTGCGCAGAGAAGTGGAAGTAGCCATCAGTAAGCTGGGGCTCCTCTATGACAAGACCTACGCATGGGACATCTTTTCAGACATGATGGTAAGGATGACATGCGAAGTACTGACGATTTTTTTTTTTTTTT
>NW_015557235.1:119326-121466 GCF_001515605.1 Sinocyclocheilus anshuiensis | reverse complement strand
TTTTTTTTTTTTTTTTTTTTTTTTTTTTTTTTTTTTGCGATTGTGGTCATGTGTTCGTTTCCTCTGCTTGCAGAGAAGTCAGCTACTATGCGCTCTCCCGAACGCTGACCTGCCCAGGCATTTCAGTGACACTACGAGAGCTATCTTGGTGGACTGGCTAATTCAAGTCCATGTAAGTGCAATATTCAGATTTGTTTGTTTCATTTCTGATCGTGAGTGGCTATGACTGAAGAGGAGTTAGCCAAGTTATCCCAAGAAAGTCAGAAGTTTGGAAGAATTTTTACATGTGTATATATTTTTGAGGTTTTTGCTCCCCTTGGCTGAATTAGTATTTGATCAAATAAAGTAAAAACTGTAATGTTGTGAAATGCAACAATTTCAAATGTCTTCTGTTTTAATGCATTTTAAAATGTAACTTAATTAAATTTGTCCTTGCTGAATAAGGGTTTAAGTCCTTTTAAAGGGTTAGTTAACCCAAAAATGAAAATTGTCATTAATTCCTCACCCTCATGTCGTTCTAAACCCGTAAGACCTCCGTTCATCTTTGGAACACAAATTATGATATTTTTGATGGAATCTGACAGCTCTGACCCTCCATAGACAGCAAGGGTCCTTACACGATCAACACCCAGAAATGTAGCAAGGACATCGGTAAAATAATCCATGTGACATCAGTGGTTCAACCGTAATATTACGAAGCTACGAGAATACTTTTTATGTACAAAAGAAAACAAAAATAACTATTTTATTCAACAATTCGTCTCCTCCGCATCACCCTGGTGACATTTTGGAAAGTATCCACTGAACGCAAACACCACACGGATACGTATTCTCGTAGCTTCGTAATATTACGGTTGAACCCCTGATGTCACATGGATTATTTTACCGATCTCCTTGCTACGTTTCTGGATGTTTATCGTGTAAGGACCCTTGCTGTCTATGGGAGGGTCAGAGCTGTCAGATTCCATCAAAAATATCATAATTTGTGTTCCAAAGATGAACAAAGGTCTTACGGGTTTGGAACGACATGAGGGTGAGTAATTAATGACAGAATTTTCATTTTTGGGTGAACTATCCCTTTAAGTCTCCAAATCTTTGGTAGTGTTTCATGGTTTCCACAAATATTAAGCAGCACAACTTCTTTTTTCATAAGAAATGTCTTAAACGTGGTTCTTAAATGATTTCTGAAAGATCATGTGACACTGGAGACTGGAGTAATGGCTGTTGAAAAATATAGTAAAATAAAAAAAAAAAACTTTTTAAATTAACTCATTTCATGATATTATTGTTTACTTTGTTTTTAATCAACTGCAGCCTTGGTTAAATCTTAATTGCTAACTTTTGACCAGTAGTGTATATTATGCTAAATATTAAATTTTTGTAAGAATAAGGTGTTACCGCAGTCTCTTTGAATTTGTAAAGGATGCTTGTTTTCACCTCAGGAAGTGTTCCAGTTCTCGGAGGAAACGTTGTATCTGGCAGTGCACCTGTTGAATCGAGCACTAAGGCTCATCAAAGTGTCCATCTCTGGCCTGCAGTTACTGGGTGTGGTTTGCCTTTTTCTGGCTGCTAAAAAAGAGGAATGTCTGTTACCAGAGGTACTCGAGTATTTAAACCAATGTTTAATGGAAACTTGACACTCTTAACATGGTAATGTTTGTCAGGTGTCAGAGCTCTGCTATCTGATGGAAAACGCCTACAGTAAGAAACAACTGCTGCGGATGGAGAGGAGGGTTTTAACTGGGCTCAAGTTTGATCTCTACCACTGTCCCCCTCTTAATTTTCTTCTCATCTCGGCTTCCATCGCACGCTGCAGTGACAAGGTCGGTTAACTTCCCTTGTGTAAAGCACACTTTAGCATACTTAAAGTACTTTATTACAGATGTTTAAAAAATATATACTTTATTGTGATCTGAATGTAATGTTTTTGGACACTGCATGTTATTTGCAGTAAAATGAAAATTTATAGTTTAAATTTTAAATTAAGCTTTTTTTTTTAAATGTTATTTGCCCCTCAAGTACATATGTAGTTTCATAATTAGTCTTTAAAATATGGTGGCAGACTGGTTAAATATGGTTTAATGGAGGAAAAGAAAAAGAAAAAAAAAAAAAAAAAAAAAAATTTTTTTTTTTTTTTTTT
>NW_015557235.1:113917-119064 GCF_001515605.1 Sinocyclocheilus anshuiensis | reverse complement strand
TTTTTTTTTCCCTACACACCTATCAGTTACTTACAGGTGTGCAAGGGTGGTTGTTGAGGAAATTAAAAATAGAAATTATTTACTCACCCCAAAGTCGTTCCAAACCTTTTAATGAGGTGTTGTGTGGGTTTTTTTGTTTTTTTGAGAATGTTGGTAACCAAACAAGTCCCATTGCCTTTTGTAGCATTTTATTTATTTTCCATACTTTGGAAGTCAGTGGCTACCAGCAACTGTTTGGTACTATCATTCTTCAGAATATCGAAGGAAGTCGGTCATGCATGTTTGGAGCAACAGGGAGAGTAAACGAAACCGTAAATTTTTGGGTGAACCATCCCTTTAAGCGGCCTTTTATTTCACCATTACATTATCTGCAAGTACCAGTGTTTCAAATACATAAGATTTGAAGTACACTTTTTAAAACAAAGGAAACTGGCCTGTTTATGCTTTCCATTTATTTTTGTCTCGGTGTGGTCTTGTATTAAAATACGGTCTTAAATCATGTCTGTTCAGGTGGTCTGGATGGCACGATACCTGTTGGAGCTCTCGCTGTTGGAGGGGCAGTGTGTGGTGTATCTGCCCGCCCAGCTGGCAGGTGCTGCCCTCCGTCTGGCCCGCAGGATCCTGCAGGAAGCTCCTTCTCCTGATGGAGAGATGGCCTGGTGCATTGCCTCTAGTATCCACATAGGAAGGTCAGGACAAGTAGCTCTTTAGTACTGCTCAAGAAGCGTCACAGACTGATTTCTTTAGAATTCTGAGTGTTTGAGATTTTACTTTTATATTCGGTTGAAAAGGACTCTCACAGTGAACCCCTAATGATCACTCTCAGTCAAAAGTTCAGATTTGTAAAAAATTTTTTTTTTGATAAGTCATGACTGCACTTATTTGATCAGACAGTAAAAATATTATTTACAATAACCAAGTTATCTTAGATTATTTTAGCCTTCTTAAAACTCTTTAAAATCCACAATTTAAAAAGTAATGTTGAAATTGATTTGAAATAAAGCTCAATCTTTATTCTTGTATTTCCTCCCACTATCTCTGATGCAGTGAAGCAACTCTCCTCTGTATAATGCAGATCATGGCCACGGCAGCAGCGAGAGCACATGCTCGTGAGACCCGTGCCACTTTCATCAAGTTCTCCACTATACAGACCCTTCATGTCAGCATGCACCCTGCCCTGAAAGCCGCCCCTGGCCTACTGGGCCTGTCGTGCCCTCAGACGTGACGCTCTCTCAACACCAGTGAGGAGGCCAAATGGGGCTGCATAACACTGCTACTCTAGGGAGGGAAAGAAATGCTGAATATGGCCAGTCAGGAGGATCGTATTGCATTGGAAATCAGTGAACATCAAAATGCCTCTGTTGGAGAGCTGGTTACTCTATTTGTGCTGAATTGTTTTCCTTTTTTTTTTTATATAGTAGTCTTAAGTCATTGGATGTAAAATGAAAAAGAAAATGTGTATTTATGTCTTTGTAGCTTTTAAGTGTTTATCAATGCTGTGGTGAAAAATTGATATACTGGAATATGGTGTCTTATGAAATTAAAGCACTTTGAAACATTTTAGTTTTTAAGTGTGTTTGCAAATTTGGGATTTCCAAGTATTTTAAGATTGTGAAAAATAAAAATGAACGGTCTTCACAAACCGCAACGGAAATTCTATTTCTTTCCACACAATGATTTAAAAAAAAAAAAAAATGTTCTTTCATGCACCTGTTTCAGTGCACTCCACTTTTCATGTGACACTCTCTCAGCAGGGGCATCATGTGCAAGGTTGTCAGATCTGTATGCTAATATCAGATTAAATGGACTGTTATTTTACATTATGCATTTTTTCCCAGTTGTAGGTCTATTACATAAGGTACATGACACCCTTTAAAAAAAAAAAAAAAAAAAGGGCCGGGCAAGATGACATCAGACTTTAACTGAAGTCTAGGGGAAGCCGTGGCCTAATGGTTAGAGTAGGACTCGTAACCCAAAGGTTGTGGGTTCGAGTCTCGTACCGGCAGGGATTGTAGGTGGGGGGAGTGAATGTACAGCGCTCTCTTCCACCTTCAATACCACGACTGAGGTGCCCTTGAGCAAGGCACCGAACCCCCAACTGCTCCCCGGGCGCTGCAGCAAAAAATGGCTGCCCACTGCTCCGGGTGTGTGTTCACTGCTGTGTGTGTGCACTTTGGATGGGATAAATGCAGAGCACTAATTCCCAGTATGGGTCACCATACTTGGTCACATGTCACTTCACCCTTTTTTTTTTTAAGTTTGTGCTTGACCTGTTCTATCTGCTGTCAGGGCTCAGTTTGCATGTAAAGATTAAATTTCATACATTAAAAAAAAAATAATTCTACATTATGTGCAAAATCACGAAAAGGTACCTTCATTACGCCAGAAAATATGGACTTGGCAACTCCTTTGTGTATGTCTTTCTCGATTTATGACGTCACCTGAAAAGAGCGCAGTTTTTCATTGGGCGTCTGTGCCGAACATGTGCGCTGCTCCTCTGCTCTCCTGCTCACATGTCCGCGCACACACGCGCTGCGAGAACCACGTGGCGCTGTAGTAGACCAGCTGACCTCGCGAGAGCCGGCACATTTTACAGGCGCGTGGGAGAGACCAGAAGACTTCAGTAGCGTTTCTCCCGCACGCCTTGATTTCTCCGGAGTTTTGCTCCACAGTTTAGTCTGACGCGCATATTCCTTTGACTGCCATTATGTTTCACTCATTGCACTCTTATCGTTTGCATTCATCAGTTCCGTTCTCCACTCGCCCATTTATAATGGCCAGAATGATAATTAGTAATCTAAATGCACTCATAAATGATAGTCAATAGTAAAAAAAAATCGTTATGATAACGTATTGGCTCTTAACAGCAACAACCAGATAACTATCCTTTTGAAATGGATATTTATTTCTACATTAATTGTGTTAGTGTAAAATCTTTGTAGAATTATTGTACATTTTGATTAGCCTACCTTGTTCGAATCGGATAATGCTGAAATATTATAACTGTAAGCACGTGCAATAAAGATAATTAAACACTTAATGGCAAAGAACAACAAAAACTAAATGTAATGAATAATTGTTATGCTGCAGGCAGGGGGTAATAGTGGAAATGAGTAACAGGGGCCCTTTGGCGAGGGTATATACTGATTATTATTATTAATATGATTGATAAGGTGTGTTTGTGTGACCGGGGCCCAACATTTGGTGCGACACCCCCGCCCCTGGCTGCAAGCAGTGATTTATATGTGGCCAAAACCAGCACTTCTGCCACTTATTAGGAGTACAATGTCGATGGCTTTTTGGGGTTCAAACCAAAAACCTTTTGGTGTCCACTCTACTTTGTCTTTGGTCATATTGCATTGAATTAGCAGCATTCAATCTGACAATCCTTTGTGACTTGACTGACACCAACTGACAAAAAACATAAAAGCTGTAAAATCACACTTTGCCCTGCAATGATAACTGCTCATATGCTTCCTGTATTTGACTCAACAGATAGTCAGTGGTAAGGATTACAAAACAGCTAACACATGGACAGCCAAATGTTCTTCGCCACTCCTCCTCTTGTTATGTTTCGTGTCAGACCGTCTCGCTTCTCTTCTCCACGTGCCCTTGCGTCACTCGTGTTTGGGGCGGGATTACGTGGCGTGCCAACCACATAAATGGGCGTGCCCCCAAGCACTCGGGGCGGGGCTTACTGCAGGTGGAGTTGTCAGTCTGCAATTTTGAAGTAGGAGGTTAAACAACCCGAGCTGGAAACGATCAGAAAAAGTGCAGGCAAAAGTAATGTGGCTCGGTTACGCTGGGTGGTCATCCTTGTCGGCGAGATGACGGGAGGTGCAGATTGCCCCTGGACAGGTAGTTAGGAGTGTGTGTTCCCCTGGACGGAGAAGAGCCGAATACTCGGGACCAGGATCAGTGTTGTACATAAAGTAGGTACTTACCCTGTGAACAAATGCTGTCTTGTGCTCTGTAGCTGCTTATTTTTGCCCATTTGCACTGATAGGTTATCTGTCTGACGGGATATCGTACGGTCCATCTTTATTTGCACGTAAAGGTTGTCTATGCGGGTGGTAAAGCACGTTATTTGTGGTGTCAACAGGAAGAAGTAGAGACAGAGCTCGGCTGTTGTTGTAGTATTACATAACAGTCAGGGAAGAAGGGAGGGCTCAGAGCTCCGTGTGTGTGTGTTTAAGTTTGTGTCTAAATAAGTAACCTTCCTCCTGGCAGGATAATTAATGTCACAGACCTTCCAAGAACTACTAGTCTTATGAAATATTCGGTGAGACTTTTTGTGCTGATGATACTTTATTTTTTACGTCTATTTGTACAGTAGCTCTGAATACATTGTAATTCTCATGACAGAAAAAGCTTGACTCTTTCCAAAAAAAAAAAAAAAGACTAGTGACACAATGTGTGCCTTGTGTTTTGAATTTACATACATTTTCTGTAGAATAATTGTTCTTATAATCTTTAAGCAGCTCACAGAAGACAATATACACATTTTTTTTTCTTGGATTTGTAAATATGACTTTACTTTCCTAATTAAAAAAAACAACAACTCTCCCTTAGACAAACATTTAAAGATAATTTTGATGTTCACCCTTTGTTGGCATAAATGAAGCATTTTGCAATTAAACTCTTCAGTTTATCAGTGCTACTGATCAAACATGTTTGTATGTAAGGACCTTGAGAACTAACTCCATGCCCCATGTTAGAAATGGGTAAATATATTCTGCATGAGGCCACTGTCTGTCCAGCTGTATCTCTCTGCTTCAGGGCCCGGAATGCCCAAGGAACCAAAAGGATATGCCCAAGGGTGTGTAGGGGAGAGGGAACGCACCTCCCGTCCAGCAAATAAACATGCTAAAGACAGAAGCAACACGGCCGCCCTTTTGGCCTCTAGAGCAAGAGCACACACTGAACAGAAACCAAATGGACGTGACTCGCGCTGCTCTGAGAAAGACTCTGGTTACTCGGGTGAGTATGGATTGACAGCCCTACTGTTATATTCACTCACTAAGAGACTCAGTTCACACTATTTTTTTTACTATTATCACAAAAAATACAGTTTGCTCAAAAGTGTATTTAAGGGATACTCCACCCCAAAATGAAAATTTTGTCATTAATCACTTACCCCCATGTCG
>NW_015557235.1:102001-113830 GCF_001515605.1 Sinocyclocheilus anshuiensis | reverse complement strand
AAAATAACGACTTTATTCAACAATTTGTCTCCTCTGTGTCTCTCCGCATCACCGTAGCACCATTTTGGAGAATATGCGCTGGACACAAGCAGCGTACGCTCTTATGTGTCAGCCGCACTGCACAGATGCGCTGTTTTCATTCAAATCAAAGTGTAAATACACGTAGAAAACGTATCCTTGTGTCGCGGCTGACACAGAATAGCGTACACTGCTTGCGTTCAGTGGTTATTCTCACATAATTATCACATAATTCAAGATATGGGGGCAGAAAATGTATATATTTATATCATTTCATATAGTTAATATCACACGAAGAGTGCCGTTTTTCTCTCCAAAAGTCAGCATGATTACAAATGTGATAATGATTTTATGCAACAGTTCAATAAACAAGAAGTTAATATTAAGAGACTTACGTTTTAGACACCATATTGCCTGCTTTTGTTCTATTTCGCCAACAAAAATCATTCCAAACAAAGCCACAGCACTGTTTTGCGTCTCTGAGCAACATGTGGTGTTTCGTTCCTGAATGAATCAACCGTTTAAATGATTCGGTTAAATCACAATGACTCACTTATTAACTGTGACTTGCTGCCACCTGCTGGCGGTTTTAACTTCACATATTAAAGTAATTTTTTAAATAATTTCAGACATCAGTTTTGAATGTTTTATGTTTAAAATATAAAAAAAATATTATTTATGAATTTGTAACTGCAGGTTAAAGTATTCTATGTCCCTCTGAGCTGCATTAAACCGTGTATAAATGCATCTAAATGCCACTTCAGATGCAGCTTCTGTGTTTTCTCTGCATTGCAAAGATGAATTCTGTTGATACTGATTTCATTTGCTTGGTAACAGCACAAATGCAAGAATTTGACTCAAAAGATGATGCACACTTTTAAGAAAAAAATGGCTTAATGGTAAAAATGCCCATAAAACTTGTTGGAAAAGATTAATTTATATAACTGCTGTGAGCTGACTACACAGAATATGAAGAATATCAAAAATTCAGGAGTCAGCTGTCCATGGTAGTCCTTAAAATACCAGCACAATAACACACTCAGCGAAATATCGTCTAATTATCGTTATCGATAAAATCGATAAAAGTTTTGTCGTCAATATTGCACACCCCTAATTTATGTTATTTAATTTATATAACAATTTATTCATAATAATTGTTTAAATTAATAATTAATACTTTTGACTCATCCATTTTCTTAAAAATGGTTTAAAGGCTGAAATGTAAAGTTTATCATTTGTAAACCTTGTTGTTTTTGTGAAAACTTGTATCTGAACTGTAAATTATGCTTTTTACAGTAATTTTACAGTTTAATATGGTACTATAGGCATTGCCATACCCCGCTCAAATGGTATTAAATTGATTTGTGCAGGTCTTAAAAAAAACACACTGACTAAAATTAAAAAAGTGAAAAAGCATAATAGGACCCCTTTAAATTTGAGCTTAAAAATCCTACAGAAACCCTGCGATAAGTCCATTTTAGCGAATCGGTGTGCTGTATTCAGGTCAGGTGACAAGGATGCCAGTCACTTTGAAAAGACGTGCTAGCTGAGAGGAGTTTGGTCAAAGCTGAATGATCCAGGATGGATAATTTCGACAAATTTGATAAACCCTTGATATCTTCTTCACGGTGTAAAAGGAAAATAAAAGCCGAAACTTTTTTCACGGAACCTTGCAAAAGCAGCGCGTTATAATGGTGAAGGAAAAGCTCCGTGTATTGCGTGTAATTACATCCATACAGTTTATGATCACAACAACAACGTTTGTCAGGCGTCTACATTGTCATCTGGGGAGATTACAAAGATAAAACAAGTGTTTTTGTTTAACTCTGAAATATGAAATATGGAGTTATCTGCTTTTGCTATAAAATAAACTTTTAATATATATAAAAAACATACTTTCAATGAACTTTAATTTTGTAAGTTAGCTGTTGGCCTATTTGTTTAAGTTATTATTACTTAATCAAAACAACCCAACTGCAGTTTGATTGATATTGGAATGCACAATAATAAAAAAACAAACAAACATGATTTTTGAATATAAATAAAAATGGAGTTATCTGTTTTTGCAAATGAACTCTTTACATATCGGCCGGTATTCTTTGTGTATATTATATTACTCTCCATTCGTGTGTCCAAACTGTTTATATATAAACAGAATATATATACATACACATTTTAATAATAATTTCTATTAAATGTTCCCCCCCCCCCACAAATTCTGTGTTGTGTATTTTCTGGTAATCAAATGAACATGCAGAACATGAGAACCCCCCCCACAAATTCTGTGTTGTGTATTTTCTGGTAATCAAATGAACATGCAGAACATGAGAATTCGTATTTAAATTTTTTTTTTTTAAGTTTAATATGCACAGGCACTAGTCTATGTTGCGATTTGATTTAAGTGTACTGACCTGTTTTGTATTTATTCATCAAAAATATGACAAATTCCGTGTTATACAGTAAATTCCGTTTTTATGACTGGATTTCACGATTCCATGTTTTTTGCATCGTGGAAATCATTTGGCTCTACTAATGTATCAAATGAATAAGATAAGCTCATTGTTAGAATAAAAGACGGGGACATTGTGTATTTACTTAGCATTGCGTCTCTCCAACTAGGTGACAATGTAGCATTAAACCATTCAACAGACTCAAGCCACCACCTCACTGCTGTCTATTGGACTGCAGAAAGATACTAACTTTTCAATCTGCTATGTTACTGACTGTACTGACAAACTATCTGACTTAGGAAATGTGATGTGACATGCATGAGTGACATGGCAGTTTTAAGGGATGGGGTTAACGTAATATTGGACTTACATTGGGGTCATTGTTTATTAAATTTACAGTAAGTTATGCATTTCACAAAGTAGTTAGCAACTTACCGTTAAGACACTGCTTAACTGCTTGTCTGCCGCTGCCCGAACAAGAGACCTCCTTACTGAAGTGAAAGGGTTGGCTGGTGTCACTATGTTTGTATATTAAATATATTTATATATAATATAAATTATACAAATATAAATATATACATGTAAAGACATGTAAATATTTTCAAAATATATACTGTATGTATGTGTATTTATATATACATAATAAACATACACACACATATATTATGTAAACAAAAACTTTTATTTTGGATGTGATTAATCATTTGACAGCACTACCTTTGATATGCATTATTCAACTGTTTGTATAAGGATATTGATTGGCAATATGCTTGATTTTATGCACAAGCAGCTGAACGAGTCAAACCTCTTAATTAGAAGTGTACTTCTGACCATAAAATGTAGTTTTATGAGGCTTGTGTAACATCCGTGCCAAAACTTCAAGGTTCCGGCATTGAATGGTCCTTCATTTGACTTGTCATTAGTAGACTGAGACTTTTGTATTTCTCTTTCTTTGTTTCCCATCCTTCCTCTTGCCTTTTCCTTTTCTTTTTTTTGTTCCATCCAATGCCCTTTCTCCTCCTACTGCTCTTTTTCTTTCTCAGACACTGGCTCAGACTCCTTGCAGACTGATGCAGATGACCAGCAGAGCAGTGTGAATGAGCCTCAGGTCCGCAAGGGTTTGGGTGGGGTGGAGCAGGGTCCCCTGCAGGGAAGTCACATACTGGTGTCCGGGACGCCTGAACTCACCCCAATATTCATCATTAAGAATGTGGTGTTGAAGCAGGTGAGTCAATCCTGAGACAGTCAAGTTCCAAAACACTTTCAAGTTTCCTTTTTATTGTATGTAGAAAGTAGACAACAAGGCAGCCCATTGTATTTTAAACCAAATCCAAAGATACAATTAATTAGGCAGAGGTATAAAGAAAGAAGAATGATGTGTGGCATTGAAACACATGGTAAGAGGTGTCCGAAGGTCCTAAGTGCTTGTGATGAAACGTGGAAGTGAGTCACATAGAAAAGAACACATCCTATAAAACAAGACATTGCTGTGAAATGTGCTACAAAAGGCACCTCATTTACTTGTGATTTCTTGATGTAAAACTGCTCTGTACAAGAAGGAATTCTGTCTCTTCTCCTCTTTTTCTTTTTCCCAAGCCTGGGCAGTCTGGTCAGGACCACATCCTTCCTTCATCTCTGTCATGGGATAGAGGTGCTACAAGCAGTCAGGGTCCCACCCACGTCCTCTTGCTGCAACAGCCTGGAATCAATCAAAGCGCCCCATTACACATCCTTCAACCCCAGCCACAGAGATCCAAAAGCAAGGGTGTAAAGAAGAGCAAAAACACTTACCTCCCCATCCTAAACTCCTACCCTCGAATCGCACCTCACCCAAGTAAGAAAACCCCAGAGAAACCAACGGCCAGTAGAGGAAGTAACACAGAGGAGCACAGCCTGAGTAAGAGAGTATGCACAGAGGAGAAGAGAGACGAGGTGTCCACAACCACGCAAGCGGCCAAGCAGCATCTGCACAAACAGCCAGAGAACAACTTGCTGTTGCAATCTCATTCCCTCTCACGTTCTCTGTCTGCAGGCCGTGAGACACGTTCTGGCTCTCACCAGCACCAGAGCCCATGCCGCCCATCTAGTCCCTCTGCCTCCCTCAACGTGAGCTCTCCATCCATCTCAAGCACTCAGACGCTTTCCCCACCCTCTACCAACGACCTCATCCAGGGCAGAAAAGAGCCCCATAAGCATTGCCCAGAACTGAATAGTGGCTCTGGCAAAGAATCAAACAACCTCAAAGGGACAGCACGGCATCGTCGCTTCCTCAACACAGTGGAGATTCTGAATCAGCTGGGACTACTGGACATCACCTTAAGGACGCAGGATCTGCTGCGGCAAAATGCGGCCACCGAACAAGACATAGCCCAGCTCCGCCAACATGCCCATCTGCTTTTCCAGGCCGCCCAAGCAGGTGCTGATGCTCCGGCTGCCTGGGAGAAGCTCCAACAGGTCATGGCTACCTCATCCAGGGCAGAAAAGAGCCCCATAAGCATTGCCCAGAACTGAATAGTGGCTCTGGCAAAGAATCAAACAACCTCAAAGGGACAGCACGGCATCGTCGCTTCCTCAACACAGTGGAGATTCTGAATCAGCTGGGACTACTGGACATCACCTTAAGGACGCAGGATCTGCTGCGGCAAAATGCGGCCACCGAACAAGACATAGCCCAGCTCCGCCAACATGCCCATCTGCTTTTCCAGGCCGCCCAAGCAGGTGCTGATGCTCCGGCTGCCTGGGAGAAGCTCCAACAGGTCATGGTTAAGTCTGGACACTATCCCAGCCTCAAGTGCCTACCTACAGACAGCAGCAATGGAGGGTCTCAATCAAAAGTAGGAGTCGAGGCAGCCACCAACACCAAACCATATACTCCTGTGGTGTACAGATATGGACTTAATGGCACTGAAGAGGTGGCGCCCCCATCTCCTCTTCTAGCTCCAAATCCAGATGCAGAATGGCAGTCAACAGGTCAATACGATTCTGTCAGTGATAACACCACCACTTCTGAGCAAATCAGAGCCCATAGAGGAACCGTGAGTCCACCAGATGATCCCATAATGTCTCCAGACAGCTCTACACATGGAAACCTGCTTTAGACTGCACCCAGAAACCTGCTGAGCACTGGGCCTTTACAGCAGAGAAACAGCAAGGGAGACTTCAAGATACTTTCTCGAACATCTCAAACATGATTTCAGAGATGTCATCATTTCCCCAATATTCTCCACGGTAGCGCAAGGACAGCATCTTGACTGCGCAGCGTGCCATCTTCCTTTCTGTCACATTTCTACTCATCTGGATCAGCAATCACCCAAAGTGTCTGATGAGAGCTATACGGAATTTAACGCACATGCTACAGACTGCCACTCATCTATCTGCATCAGCTATCCTGCCCCATAATGGAATCAAGAAGCAACTTCAGGTTTTCAGTGGCCATTTGCAAATGTTTTTGATAGCAACACTTCATGCATAGTCTATCACAGAGTAATCAAAAATGACAGCCTGTTTCCTACTTTGTTGATTTATATTAGAGACTAGTTGAATAATTTGCAATTGTTGTCACAGTTTGTAGCATGTAGCGTTTCTGAAGAACATGACTGGGAATGGTATTTTGCAAAAATGTGGTAATAATTAGTCATGAGTTCCCCTCTGTGAGGCCTTGTCGCTTAAAGAAAAGAAGGATGGTGCATGAAGGTCCCGAAAAGTCCACACATGCAAAGACACTAAGAACGGTGTAAGAATTATTCCCACGGTGATCTTGCTAAAGTCCATGGAGCTTTGATCTGCTTGCTTTACGTCTTCATCTTTTACCATGGACCAAGACACCCATCACTCAAGCCTTTTGAATTGGGCTCGCTGAGATGAAGGGTCAAATTTGAGTGTTTATATGAGCTGTATTTTCCGTTCATTTGATCACAGATCATGACGTCTTTGTTAGCTTTCTTGAGTTAATAGTGTTTTGTGCTTTGTTAGCTTTCTTGAGTTAATAGTGTTTTGTGCTTTCTTTACATTTCTTCCCCAATTCTCTACTAAAGCACCAAACGTTTTGGCACATTTTTGATACTCTTGACATGACACTAATGTATTATTTGTTGTTGTATATTTCCTTTTATTTACTTACTGAGTATTTTTGAGTAACAGAGGTTGTATATGAATTGGTTTGTCTAAAGAAGCCGTCAGGCCCACACAGAGATTTTACAGAATTCTGCTGTCATTGCATCATTGCATATTCATTTATGAAATATTTTGGCTAATTTGATTAGGATTTCAGAGCTTAGTACTTTATAGGTTAACACATTTTATGTTACAGTAGAGCAGATTTTTAGATATTTTCCCTAAAATAAATACAGAAAATGAGAAAAGGTCTGCAGATTTCACTTGGGCAAGATTGTTTAATAACCTTAAGAGTTCTTCTTTGTGACTGATATTTTTCTTTCTTCATTAGCTCTTTAATTTGGTGTGTTTTTTTATACACGGCAGTGATCTTAAGTCCAAATAAATGGCAGTACAGGAGGGATGTTCTGAGCTGTGTGTATGTGTCTGTTTGATGGCCTGGTGAAGCGAATAATAAGTTTGTGTTTGAAATGAATGGCATGCTATGACATGATCGATATCTGCCCATGTAGCAGCACAAGAAGTACAGTATGTGATGCAATTCTAATGCATTTTAAGAATATTTGTGTACTGTAAGCTATATTATGACATAAGTGATATCAAACAGAAGATGAAAGTGTGTGTGTAAGTGTGATACTTTCAGTGTTTCCACGCAGAATGTTTGCTGAAGACAGAATCACTGCAAACATTACACTATTACACTACATGCAGATGCAAATACAAAGCTTCATTAAAAGGCCTTTGGTTTGTTTGTGCATACATTTAATGCCACATTTGTTGAAAATGAATACACTTGGTCCTGCTATGATCCTGCTTGGTCTTTTTCCGAACAGAGATGGCGTTACCTGAGTTTTCAGGATCACATGACTTTTTTTTTCCTACCTGAAGAGCTCATTCAGTTGTTGTGGTCTTAGATAAAAGACACATTAATACTTTGCATGCAACTTACATTAATTGTCTAAAGCTGTCTTATCTGCATTAACAGTTACTTAACATGATGAATCTCTTGAAATTCTAAGGATTAGACTTTTTGCAAGGACCTGTGATTTTAAAAATCATCACTATGGAAAGAGAATGGCAAAATATTTTGTTTAAAATTATCTTTTGTCTTTAAAAAGACAAACAGCTTGTCTTGTACAGCTTCTCCTCAACTGCTCTTCACATAGTCTCTTTTTCTTCAAACACAGTTTGAAGTGTTTGGAACTGAAATCCTGTGAACTGTTTCCAAGGCAACCTTCAGAATATAACAACAGACAGATTTAGTTATAAAGCTTTATTTTTCTTTATTTACTTAAGCATGCACTTTCAAGTAGGCCTATTTTAATGTACAGTGCATCAACCATACTGGTCTCCCCATATTATAAATCATGCAGGAGGAAGTTATGAAAACCTGCAGGACAACATTAAGTCAGGCGACTGTGAACGGAAACACAACCACACAAGCCACTGAATCATGTTGAATGAAAATGGTATTAAATTTATTTGGTGAATGATAATTTGGGAACCTCAAATTATCTACAAAAAGGTATGTTGTCAAATCGTCATCTGGTCTATGTATCTCATCTCAGTAGCTATAACATTAGCAGTGTTGGTTACAAACACCACAACTGTAATAAATTAACACATCAATTCTATATTCCATGCTGAATTTACAATATAACCCCACACTCGTATGCTATAGCTGTTTCTACCTGGATGTTTTAGCTAGTTGCTTACAGGAGAGAGGGAGTTTTGTGTCAGGACTACACAAGTGGCGGCAATGCTGTCAAGAAACACAGACAAAGAGAAACAACATTAGAATTTAAGGTAGATTTATTTCTGGTTAGTGTTTTTAGCTTTCTTTGGTTAAATTGTAAGTAATTCCCCTTGGAATGGCTGTTTCCCTGTTAATTTCCAGGGGAAATGCATGAACTGCTTAATTCTATACCTCGAATGCAATGCAAATGGCTTTGGACAAAAGATGCATAAATATGATGGATGAATGTATCATCATCCTCACCTGTTTCAGGCTTCCTTTCCCAGCACACATTTGGCCTAGAGCCCATCCAGGCACCAGTACGATGGAGGACAGGGCCAGTAACCAGCCTAGTGTATACGCCCAGTCCGGTTACACATACCAGCGGTTAAAAGTGAGGGGCTTGTTATGGGGCACCATAGAATAAACAAAAGACACCTGAGAATGAGCAGAAAATAATTATGTTGTGAAGAGTAAGAACAGAGTGCGAGCTCAAATCAGACACATCACTGGCCCAATAAAAAACACTATAGTTGACATCACTGATCTATACAGTGCATTCATAATTATATGCAAGTTGATATTCTGATCATATATTTTTTCCAAGCACATTTTACAGATTCCAACCCACATCAATCTTAATAATTTCTATTCATTTTGTATCTAATCATTTATAATTGATATATAATTGTCCATGAAGGCTGGAAGTGAAAAACGCATTGAAGTGAAAAAAAAATATTCAGGTGTGCATAATTATAAAGCAGGTTTTCTTTTACAGATAAAATGAGCCAAAAAAGAGATTTAACTCAGACTGAAAAGTCAAAAATTATTAAATGCCCACAAGAAGGATGCAATACTGGAATTTGCAAAGTTAAGGCATGACCACTGGACAGAAAAATGCTCACTGGGTCAGCAGGGTCAGAAAAAACAGGTGGAGAAGAAAAGACACGTTAACTGCAAAATAATTAATAATTAATGTGAAGAATTAAGTATGAAACCATTAGGAACCCTTTAGTCTCCATGCCACCATTTTCCAGAACTGCAACCTTCCTGGAGTCTCCAGATGTGCAAGGTTGACACTTTGCTTGGGTAAAAAATCCTAAAAGAATTACCTTCAACCAATAAGAATCACATGCTGAAGTGTAGTAAAATACACGAAGACTGATTTTTATAGGCTTTATAGACAGATAAGTTGAGAGTGACTCTTGAAGGATCAGCATCACATCCTCTTACACCACCGTTTGAAGAATTTTTCTTCCAGAATCTGGCAGTAGTTTTTTAGTCCATCTCCTATCCTGAAAAGTCTGTCTTGCAGAGATGGAATAAAAATGAACTCCCAAAACTTACTGCCTAAGTTCACTAAGCAGCATCTTTCGCAATAGATTACTGACGCCATGACTCTCTGCATTGAGGTGCTCAGAATGACTTCACCTCAAGGAGTCACCTCTAGGAGTTAGGGCCAACTCCACTAGAAGCTAGGGGTGCGCCCTTGCCCAATGATTGTGCAGGCTGGTTCTCCTCACACACAATGGGTTTTACAGTTTGGATGTGGATTCAACACCAGGATCCCAGATCCTTCAGGGTATTTCAGGATAATGATGTGCTGAGAGATATGGTCGACCAATTCATATATGTCTACCTGGATGACATATTGATTTTTTCCTCTTCTCTCCAGGAACATGTTCAGCACGTCAGGTGAGTGCTTCAGAGGCTGCTAGAGAATGGGCTTTTTGTCAAGGCGGAGAAGTGCATCTTCCATGCACAGTTAGTTCCGCTTTTGGGATACATCGTCTCATCCGAGGGCGTGCGCATGGACCCCGACAAGATCAAGGCTGTGGTGGATTGACCAACTCCAGATTCCTGCAAGGCCCTGCAGAGGTTCCTGAGGTTTGCCAATTTTCACCAATTTTTATTCGCAATTTCAGCCAACTAGCCACTCCTCTGACCGCCTTGACCTCCACCAGAACGACGTTCAGGTGGTCTAATGCAGCTGAAGTTGCATTTTCCAACCTTAAGAGCCGCTTCGTTTCGGCTCCCATCCTCATAGTCCCTGATCCTTCACGTCAGTTTGTGGTGGAGGTCGATGCTTCAGAGGTGGGGGTAGGCGCTGTTCTTTTCCAGTGCGCGCCCGCGGATGATAAGATGCACCCCTGTGCATTTTTTCTTATCGTTTGTCTCCCGCCGAACACAACTATGACATTGGTAACCGAGAGTTGCTGGCGCTTAAGTTAGCGCTGGAGGAGTGGCGTCATTGGCTAGAGGGTTCGGGGGTTCCCTTTATTGTCTGGACCGATCAAAAGAACTTTGAATACATCAGGTCGGCCAAACATCTCAACTCCAGGCAGGCTCGGTGGGCACTTCGATTTTTCGATCTCTTATTGTCCGGGTTCCAAAAACATCAAACCCGACGCTTTGTCTTGTGTTTTTGATCACTCCGAGCACCCACTCCTCTGCATTATTCCTGAGAGACTAGTGGTCTCTACACTCACTTGGGAGATTGAGTCGAGAGTTCGTACCGCTTTAGAAGGGGTAACGCCCCCGTCCAGATGTCCACCGAGTCAATTATTTGTTAATAGAGTGTTTACGGTCTGACGTTATCCAGTGGGGTCATTGTTCCAGCGTGGCTTGCCACCCAGGAGTTAATCGGTTAACTCCTGGGTTAACTCCTCACTGGTAGGTCTTTCAGGGTGGCCTGGGGTGGGGAGGTATCCAAAGCACATCAACTGGTCACTGGGGTTCCTCAGGGATCAGTTCTTGGACCCCTTCTCTTCTCCAATGCAACTTCAGCTGCATGAATGCTTCCGGCTTCGCTACCGTTCGGACGTTCTTGCTTACTGCTCTGCGCTTTGCTCCCTATTTCTGTACTTTTCTCTGATTTTTCTAAGATTTTTACTTCAGCAGATCAGCACAGTGCTCAAACAACACATTTTTAGCACAAACACTAAAACTAAAAACTCTTTGGGGCTGGAATAATACCACGAAAAAGAAGACTTTGCCTCCCACTGCCAGCAGCTTACATTCCGGAGAAGGGAAAACACAGCTGCCCACATTCAAACAGAAGAGAAAGAAAATGCCTCCTGTTGAATCTACTTGTTGCATGAACTACTGCAAACTTCTACAAAGGATTGCGGTTCTTGAAACAAAGTTACTTGCTGGACTTCCAAAACAGGCAGAACACTCAGCAGACCGTTGTCACGGACCCCCTCAGCATACAGCCGGTGAGTCCCATGAATCTAGTAAATCTCAACAGTTTATACCATGTGTAGAGGAACAAGCCAAAACTGATTGTCACACTAATCGATGGAACAAACAGGGAGCGAGACCCAAAGGCAGTAGAGACATCAGATTGTCACGAGTTTCTCGTATTGCTGCCGTAGCATCCTCTACCCCAGATACGGCTATGACAAGGCTTGTGAATACTGGTATTCTACCACCCCCTATACATCTTGAGAACAGATCTGAAGCATTAATGAATGCGGGTGAGTAATCCCCAAATGTGATTAAACATTGATC
>NW_015557235.1:88773-99074 GCF_001515605.1 Sinocyclocheilus anshuiensis | reverse complement strand
TGGTTCAGGTCATACTTAGAAGGGAGAGGTTATTATGTGAGTATAGGAGAGCATAAGTCTAAGTGGACGTCCATGACATGCGGAGTCCCACAAGGCTCAATTCTTGCACCGCTCTTGTTTAGCCTGTATATGCTTCCACTAAGTCAAATAATGAGAAAGAACCAAATTGCCTATCACAGCTATGCTGATGATACCCAGATTTACCTAGCCTTATCTCCAAATGACTACAGCCCCATTGACTCCCTCTGCCAATGCATTGATGAAATTAACAGTTGGATGTGCCAGAACTTTCTTCAGTTAAACAAGGAAAAAACTGAAGTCATTGCATTTGGAAACAAAGATGAAGTTCTCAAGGTGAATGCATACCTTGACTCTAGGGGTCAAACAACTAAAAATCAAGTCAAGAATCTTGGTGTGATTCTGAAGACAGACCTTAATTTCAGTAGTCATGTCAAAGCAGTAACTAAATCAGGATACTATCATGTCAAAAACATTGCAAGAATTAGATGTTTTGTTTCCAGTCAAGACTTGGAGAAACTTGTTCATGCCTTTATCACCAGCAGGGTGGACTAATGTAATGGTCTCCTCACCAGCCTTCCCAAGAAGACCATTAGACAGTTGCAGCTCATCCAGAACGCTGCTGCCTGACTAGAGACTAGAACCAGAAAATCTGAGCATATCACATCAGTCCTCAGGTCCTTACACTGGCTTCCTTTAGGATTGAGGATTGATTTTAAAGTACTTTTACTAGTTTATAAATCACTCAATGGCCTAGGACCTAAATACATAGCAGATATGTTCACTGAATATAAACCTAACAGACCACTCAGATCATTAGGATCGAGTCAGTTAGAAATACACTGATTACACTGATGCTTGCATATAGAACAGCCTCAGGCTCAGCACCCGCCTACTTCCACCAGGGCCGTGCACAGACCTTTTGGGGGGCATGTGCTGAAACTGACAAAAAGGACACCCTTCTGTGAATAATGGTATCTTAATGTGGCATGTTGGAGTCTGACTGTCCCACATTTGTGCTTGATTTTATTTAGAAGACAAAATGATATTTTGTGCATAAAAAGTAATGAAAAACTTTTTGACCGCAGCATTGGACCAATGTTTCTTTTTCACGGCATTTATAAACATGAAGAACGCAGAAGATATCAGATTTTAGATGACTGTTGTTGTTTTTTTAACTGACAGATGTTGATTAATATTGTCAAATCGGAGTCGATTGTTTCTGGAGACGCGTGCGTGGGTGTGTGCGTGATTGCGTGTGTGTATACGTGACGCATGGAGTGCGTGTTGTCCTGTAAGCTCCGCCTCCGTGAAACACTGACGCTCACAGTTCTTTGACTCTTTGTAGTGCAGATATTTATTTCTCTTAATCAGTGAAGTAAACATGGTCTGTTTCATACAGCGAACTCTGTCGTCTGTTTATTATGTTTGTGTGTCTGTGTGCATTTCTTCCCGAATGCAAGGTGTTCGTTCAGACGCGAGAACGTTGCGTCGCATTCAATGCTTTTTATTTTAAAAACAAGGCACATTTTATTGACTCTTGAAAAGCAAAAAAATATAAAAGCAATACGAGAATACATTTTTTAATCAATTCATTCATGAAAAATAAAACCGAAGCTATTACAAAGCTTTTCTTTCCAATATTGAAATGGAATTTCGTCTGTTACAAAAACGTATTTAAGCAGGAAAATAATACAAATACACAATTCTTACACTCACAAAAAAGGCACAGCCGGCAAAAATTATATGCAATATTAGAATGTTTGTGGGAGTGGGCGGGACTGGACACAGTCCTTGCATGGCTCTAATACAAAAACGCACACTAATGGCGACTGTAGGAAGCAAAAGCCGAATCCCGGACATTTTGGCCGATTTAGAAATCCTCACACATTTTTTAAGGTCCAAAAAGAGGACATGTCCGGGAATAAGAGGACGTATGGTCACCCTACTGGATGGTAATTTTGTTCTACGACGAGCTTGGTTACCTTTGATTAGGCTGTTCTCACGTGACAGAATGCTCTGATCACCCAGTTGTAAAGAAATTTTGAAATACGGGACAAAACATGATATTTTCGTAATAAGTCAGGACAAATAGAGCTGAAATACGGGACGGTCCCAGGAAAAACGGGACAGCTGGTCACCCTAAGTAACGAGCTATTTTTAATACCTTTCATTGGCTAAATATTAGTAAATCAGACAGACAGACGTAAAGGGTGACCAATAGCATTGATTTATTGAAGAAGAAAAAGAAAAAAAAGAAGAAAAAAGGGCACTTTGGAGTGTAAGGGCAAAAAGGGCATGTGCTCTGCACAGGTTGAGCCCTACCTGTGCACGTGCCTGTTATTCAGAATACTGTTCTGTTCAACCCCTAAATCAAAATATTCACTATTTCTAAACTAAATAAAACTAAAGTAATTCTATATGCTGAGACACAGGCAGCTGTAAAAAGTCAAGTTATTAAAGAAACCTTTTTTTCTTTAGATTTTTTATTTAAAACAAACAAAAAAATATTACACAAACGTGAAAGCACAATGACAGTGCAATAACCTATGAACAGCTGATTATGTGAATAGCTGATTATATTACAAAGATCACTAAAAACAAGTGGAAATAAACAGCAAGAGTGAGCACCTCCAGAAATAGTGAAAAGAAATGTCAAACATTTTTTTTAGCTTGTGTCGCACTTGACTAAGACTTCCATCTCTCTGATTAGGGTATTTTCTTGTATTTCTGTTTGTTGCTTACAGGTGACAGGGAGGTTTTTGTCAGGACTACACAGGTGATGCCAACGCTGTCAGGACATACAAACACAGTGAAACAATTTTACCTTTTTAGGTTGATTTACTCTTGGTTAGTTATGCAGTTAGGGTTAGCTTTGGTTAAAGGGATAGTTCACCCAAAAATGAAAATTGATGCCAATTTTCGTACGTGTTCAAAAGATAGTTCCAGTGGATGACGTAGGGCGTATGCATACTGTAAGCTCTGGTGAGAATACGCTAGACTCGCGAGAACCAAGTTTTGTTTACAGCAAAGGAAAACCAGTCTCCTCTTGGCTTATAAATCATCCAACATTTTTCTTTGCAAATCCTCGTTTTGTACTTCTAATTCATGACCAGTCTTTTGTTTTGCTCTCTCCTCTGCGCTTCCGCATTTGTCACTTCGTCCTACCTCATCCGTTGGAACGTCAGTCTCTCATGAACGCACGTACGACAGTTAGTGGAAGCTAGAGATTATGGTTTATAAAGTTCTAAATACAGATATTTTTCATGCAAATGCATCACTTCGCTTCAGAAGACCTTCATTAACCACCTGGAGCAGCGTGGAGCACTTTTTATGATTGGTAGATGCATGCACTTTTTTGGGCTTCAAAATCTCAACCCCCATTCATTGCCATTATAAAACTTGGAAGAGCAAGGACATTTTTAAAAATAACTCCGAATGTATTCGTCTGAAAGAAGAAAGTCATATACACCTAGGATGGCTTGAGGGTGAGTAAATCATGGAGTAATTTTTATTTTTGGGTGAACTATCCCTTTAAATACTTAAACATACATTCCTGCCTTCATGATATATCAGTGGCTTGTTCATCTGTTTAAACATAAGGGGTGAACATGATTAATCTCACCTGTTTTAAGCTTCCTTTTACAACAATCAGTTGCCCAAGCGCCCATGCAGGCACCAGTAGAATGGATGACAGGGCCAGTAACCAGCCTAGTGCATACGCCCAGTCCGGGTACACATACCAGCGGTTAAAAGTGAGGGGTTTGTACTTCACAAGAGAACAGACAAAAGACACCTGAGAATGGACAGAAGAGAAGGAGAAAGTTGTAAAGAATAGATGAGAAAGAAAAAGGAGAATGAGATCAGACAAATGTGAGAAATACACTAAAAAATGACTGTGAATTTAACGGTAAAAGACTGTAAAAATGCTACAGTAAAATCCTGTTAAATGGTTAACAGTAAATTCCCCTACTATATACAGTGAAAAACTGTATTGGACATTACATGTATTGGACATTAATTTTACGGTAGTATACCGTTTTTGGAAGTGAAAAAGACTGTATAATTTACAGTGAATAACCGTAAATTGACATTCCCAGAATTCCCTGCGTTACATTTCAAATTTGATGTTTTTTTGTTGAAATAACTATGTTTCTTCTTAGTTTTTTCTTATCAGTTTTGTATATTAGGGTTGTGTTTATGTAGTTAATAAAGTCTTACTTGTATCACACTTGACGTTGTTCATTGTTTGCTCATAACTGGAGTCACTTAATCATGCAGATTTATGCTACAAGCTCTGTGTAGAATTGTACAGTAAGAAAGTTATTTCCCTTAACCAGGAAATTAACGTTCTTAGAATTGACAGACAGTTGACCCTGAGAGGTCAAGTAAATATCTACAGCGGATCTAAATATTTATAATTAATTATAACTAGTTATGATTAATTATTCATATTTCCCTTATGAGCTGATTCGCAACATAATGTTGTTAAATGAATGTTTATTGCATTATTTCAGTTTCATGTGTGTTACCATGATGGTGTTTGGTGTTTGTGTGAATGACACTGTGCACCTTCTATATTTGTTACTATTTAAAGCTGCTTGTGATGGGCTTTGGTTCATCATGTGACTTTCTCATCACCACCTGCATTTGGTGGTTATCAGTGTATTACAAAGGTACAAAACAGATTTCAGTACTTCAATAGGTTGGTATATTAACATTATGTCAGTTTTTTCGGTAAAATTCCGGCAACCACAGCTGCAGTTTTTTTACCGTAAATTTTACGGATTTTTAATCCTACGATTTTTGTAATCCTACAACTAAATAATGACCATTAAGACATTTATATGCTTTTTGACAAATGTAAAAAAATCTGTGAAGATCAAACAGATGAATGAATGCAGAGACACTCACCAGAGACACGAGAGGAGTCAGGTATTTCCAGCACAGCATGAATATGTAATTGGGTCGTGAGTTGGTCATGTCTTCAATGACATCAAACATTCTCTCAGCCCCTGTGGTGTAGGGAAGAATTTAGCATCATGGACTTCACAACATGGTGTTTAGAATAATAGTATATGTCTTATTTTCTCCTAATTACAGTACCACAACACGACTAGGCAGGCTAAGTTTTTGATTACAGAAAGGTGTCATTGACCTATAAGTGTGGGCAGTCCTGTTTGAATTAATCTGGCTGACATCAGAAGGTTTTTTGGCAGCTTAGTTTTAATAAAAGGTCTTTGAAACTAGAAAGGAAGTTGTGGCTACCAATATACTACTAACATTATGCATTCATATTACAATTCTTTTATCTTTTAATCTTTACAATTCCTTGCTTCTTTTACATTACTTTTATCTCAACACATCAGGGAAATGCTATTCTTTATTTGAAGGTCAGTTTTTGTAGCTTCTTTGCTACTCACCAAAGCTCCAACCCATGGCCAGAGACTCAAACACACAGAGGAAAAGAAGACAGGCTCCACTGCAGGCATAGTAGTCAAACAACTGGAATACATACATCCCCCCCTGCAGGTCACAATACAACATTACAACTCAAGCAGAACAAATGTGTTGAATTCAACAAAAAGGCTATGTTTGGAATGTATACTGCAGTATACTGCCTTCTATTTTCAAAAGTAGTAGCTTAACAGTATACAGCATACAAACAAGTTATACAATGTTGTTACATATCTGCATGCTTAAAGTCACCATGAAATCAAAATGGAAAATTCTTAATTTTTTAATGGAATACTGTAGTGTTTATTATAAATAATTTATCCGTGCACTTCATTATTTTTTTTAAATTAATTTTGCCCTCGTAATCTTTAATCAAAAACGTTAACCTCCCCTCCCCCTCAAAACGACTCATCTTCTCTTTCGGTCACGAGTAGGGGTGTAACGATTCACTCGTTTTCTCCATGCATCGATTGCAAACTCTGATGATGCAATGCATCGATCTGAAACATTGATTTTTGAATCGTGAATAGCCGATTTCGGACTGTTATCGATTTAAAAAGTTAGAATCGAATGAATCGCGATTTCTTTAGCGATTCCGTGCTTTCAAAATATATACACATTAAATTACTACAAGCACGAATTAATGGAAGAATACATACACACATACATAAAATTATTGTATTTGACATTTCTGTCACTTCTGAAATGATGGCTACGCCCCTGGTGTGACAAAATGTTAGCCTATACATATTACTTTTAAAGCTCTTTTTTAAAAACTTGGCTTACATAAATTTCTGCATATGCCATGTCATGCCATAGCATCATTAAACTAGCATCTAACAATGGACAAAAGTGTTTTTATTCTCTAACCTATGGTTCTGTAAACATGCTGTGTAATTTGCCCCCTGACTAGGCATTTAAATAATTTAGAGGAATCATCTAAATAATCCGGTGAATGCACTTAAATAATGCAGAATCGAATCGAATTTAATTGTGAATCGAATCGTTCTGAATTTGCAAACATCGTTCTTGAATCGAATCGAAAACCTATGAATCATGAATTGAATCGATTCGCTGTCTACCCAAAGATTCACAAATTGCGATTTCTTTAGCGATTCCGTGCTTTCAAAATATATACACATTAAATTACTACAAGCACGAATTAATGGAAGAATACATACACACATACATAAAATTATTGTATTTGACATTTCTGTCACTTCTGAAATGATGGCTGCGCCCCTGGTGTGACAAAATATTAGCCTATACATAATACTTTTAAAGCTCTTTTTGTTAAATCTTGGCTTACATACATTTCTACATATGCAATGTCATGCCATAGCATTATTAACCTAGCTTCTAACAATGCACAAAAGTGTTTTTCTCTCTAACCCATGGTTCTGTAACCATAAATGCTGCTGTGTAATTTGCCCCCTGACTAAGCATTTAAAGAATTTAGGGGAAGCATTTAAAGAATCCTGTGAATGCACTTAAAGAATGCAGAATCAAATCGTTAATCGAATCGTTCCGAATTTGCAAAAATCGTTCTTGAATCGAATCGAAAACCTATGAATCATGAATTGAATCGATTCGCTGTCTACCCAAAGATTCACAGCCCTAGTCACGAGCTATGGCGCAAGGGCGGAGCTAGTGACGTGAGGGGTAAACACTGGGATAAAGCTGATGCTTCACTTCATAGCACTGACTGTTGCGTTTGATAAGGATCACACCAACACAGCTGGTAACATCAACTTATTGTATCTTTTGACTTAACCTCTCTGTTTCAGACCCCAGTAAACGAACACATACATTGGTCAGGCATGACAGAATGCTTTCAGCACAATCAAACTCGATGCATCACTGAACACTAACTCAATGTATTATCAAACAACACTTGTGTGAGAAAACAACAGTGTCCCTCTGTGTCAGAGGGAAAGTGTCATGACTGAAACTAATATAGCACAATACAGATTGTTTCAAAGCAGCTTCACAATAATAAACAGAGAACAGTGTCAATTATGAGCTTCAGTTTCATCTGTAAAGCAGCTCTACAGATGATGTTTTATTCGTTACCCCTAAACATTGAAAAGATATTAGGATATTATGACAACATTACTCTTAGGACATTGCAAACTAATTTTTTTCACAAATATGACTTAACCTGATGGAGGACGCGTTCAGTCATTCAGGCAGTCTCTCTCTCATGCGTGCGCGCTGTTTAGGCATGTTTTGTGCCATTGATCATCGTCATCCTTAATAAATAAAACATTTATTAATGCTTGGGTGTTGGCTGTGAATCCAGTGGAGAGAAATCCCCCACCACTAACTGCAAACTGGCATTCAGATCTGCCTCCATTTTGTTAGCAATGCCCCAGCTTCCAACAATCCAATCAATTCCCGAAGGACGAAATCAAGTCCCGCCCTCTCATTTCAGATGCCGTTTCACTCGGATATACGTCACAGTAGAGAAGAAAAGACAAACGCAACTTCTGTTTCATGCCGACTTTAAGTTTGATTTTTTTGAAAGGCAGCTCATATTTTTACTTTTAATTAAATAAGGAAACTTATTATTATTTTTTAACTCATTCTATACATTTCAGTGTCTTTCTTCCTCACACACACAAACCTCTGTAACCATGACAAGTTGGCTGAAGAAGCAAAAAAGACAGAAAAGCAGGAGGAATATTTCTCGACGTCGAGCTTTGCGCAGCACCATGGGGTACAGATCCATCACTGATGTCATGAAAACTTCCATCGCAACAAACTTTAAGGAGTGTAGCAGAAAAAAGTGCATTAGAATAGTGAAACACTTTTGAGTGAAACACGTGAGTGAGGTTTAACATGTCTGTGTCCAGGTTTGAGTTTTAGCTCACCTGTGTATCTAGCCCTAGCAAAATAATCATAATGAAGAAACAAGCAGCCCACAGTTGTGGACAAGGCATCATAGCTACTGCCTGTGGATAAGCTATGAACGCTAATCCTGGACCTGAAAGAAAGAAAGAGAAAAGAGAGAATCATTTGTTTAGTATTTTAGTGTTGTAAAGCTTTGCCTTCTTTCTTTCTTTCTTTCTTTCTTTCTCTTTCTTTTAAGAATGTTGCAGTACCTGATTCTGCCACCTCGTCAATGGGGACACCCTGTTTTTGAGCCATGAAGCCCAAGACTGAGAACACAGCAAAACCTGCTACCACACTGGTACCACTGTTCAGAAGGCAAAGCCATAAGCTGTCCCTGATAAGGAAAACATAAATTATACAATATATACATACACATGTGCAGAAATCACTGTGCCTGTGCCTATATTATTTTCTAAATAGAAGAGAAAAGAGAAGGGCCAAACACCGAACTCTGTGGTACCCCATTGATTAGTTAATGTGACAGACATTCCTATGCCCCCAAATATATGCTGAAGATCAACCTTTGAAATAGATACCAAAAGATACTGGAAATAATACAATAATACTGAACTAACCTGTAGCAGTTGTTGTTATATTTATTGTAGCTGCCTAATACAGTAAGAGAGGCTGTACCCAAAGCATAGGAGAAAAAGATCTGAGCTCCTGCTTCCATCCAAACCTAAATGCACAAGACAAGTGAGTAAGTACTTGGGGAAGGGCTCAAGAAATTGTAATATGTTAATGCTATTTTGATAACAGCAAATTGTAATTTTTTTTTTGAAAATTTTTGAATGAACCTACATTTTTTAAATGTTCTTTTGCTATTTACAGAGAAAACATAATTTTTATTGGTTGTGAATGCAGTTTAAATAGACTACGTGAAAAAAACAAAACAAAAACATTTCTTTATACTATCAGCTGATCTAGTCCTTGTATAGGGGTTATTAAGTCACATGCCAGGACAGGGCAGATGGTGGGGTTACCTGCGGGTCAAAGAGACGGGCCGGTTCAGGGTACAGGTAAAACACAATCCCCTGCAGAGCTCCAGGAAGAGTCAACCCACGAATTAGCAACACCAGCAGCATCACATAAGGAAATGTAGCTGTGAAATACACCACCTACAAGCACAATAAGAAAGGGCCAAAATGATGCATCTGTCCCCTCAAAAAATGTCTTACTATTTTCATATCAGTTAAAGGGGTGGTTGATTGCGATTTCACTTTTTTAACGTTAGTGTGTAATGTTGCTGCTTGAGCATAAACAATATCTGCATAAACAATATCTGCAAAGTTACAAAGCTGAAAGTTCAATGCAAACGGAGATATCGTCTTTTAAAATTCTGGCAGTTTAATGTCTGCATCTCTCTCTCTCTCATTCAGCTCAGCTCCAACAATGAACTGTTCCAATTATACACTTATTTTCACATAGGGGAAGTCGTGGCCTAATGGTTAGAGAGAGGTTGCGAGTTCGAGTCTCAGGTCCGGCAGGAATTGTAGGTGGGGTGAGGGAATGTACAGCACTCTCTCCCAGCAAAAATGGCTGCCCACTGCTCCGGGTGTGTGTTCACGGTGTGTGTGTGTTCACTGCTGTATGTGTGCGCTTTGGATGGGATAAATGCAGAGCACTAATTCCGAGTATGGGTCACCCCACGTCACATAGCTATGAGAAGCGTTATACATGGACGCGTGTGCAGTTGCCGTACTGTATTGAAGCTTTAATCAGGATAAAACCGTATATTAAAAGCTAACATAAGCAGTATTTACAAACAAAACAAAAAACATAGGCCTACCATTAAAAGCCGTGCTTGCACATAGGGATGCGGCCGGAGATCGGTATCGGCCGATAATCACATTTTATGACTCGATCGGTACTCACTAACTTGGCCGATCTCACGAACCGATCGCAATTTGATGACGTCAACGCGTGACGAC
>NW_015557235.1:80592-87512 GCF_001515605.1 Sinocyclocheilus anshuiensis | reverse complement strand
GGCCGGAGATCGGTATCGGCCGATAATCACATTTTATGACTCGATCGGTACTCACTACACTTGGCCGATCTCACGAACCGATCGCAGTTTGATGACGTCAACGCGTGACGACGTACATGATGCGTGGGGACATAAATGATTTGTTTCGACAGTCATGTCATCGCCAGTGTGGAAATGCTATGACGTTTCGAGAAACAATGAAAAATTAGCTATTTATCGTGTATGTTTTGCATGACGTGACGTTAGAGCTGATCTGCGCCTCACTGCACGCGTCTGCAGCGCGTTAAGGCCTGGGTATACTTAACTTTCCGCGTTCCGTTTCACCTCGTGCACAGCCGCGGCATGTTTGACACATATGCGCAGTACCACCTACTCTGTCTCAACATTCACCTTGTGCATGCGCTGTTGTACTCTCCGCAAGCCCTCCTGATGACGAAAATGACGTAATGCGGACGGTACGTGGACGCGGATGGCCGAAGTATACTTTGGCCTTTACGGCTCCACGGCCACCGGAGCTGATCGCGGCCGCTCTAGTCACAGCGAGGAGGACGGAACAAAACCTCGTCGGATCCGTAAGGGGTAACGGTAATACGCTGATCGTGGGCTGCTTTTAAATTAAAATTTATTTATAAAACAAAATATCTTCTTTGGCCATATTAGCTTACTCAATAGCATTAACACAGGCTTTACTTTACAGGCTTGGAATGTCACTGTTTCTGTCACTGCAGCTTCCCGATCAGGCGAACGAACGTGAAATCGTCTGCCTCATGAAAAAAATTTATTTAAAAAAATGTAGTTAATATTTGCATCATTTATGATTTATTTTATCCATCCGCAAATAATCAGAATGCATTTTTTATTACCTGACCCGTGGATATAGCAAAAGCAAAATATGTTTGCTGCGTAAAGCAGATGGATCACATGCCGCTGAGGTGAGGGGCGGGACGGTTAGACGCACACCAGAGGCTGTTTAGCCAATCACAACACACTGGGCTAGCTAACCAATCAGAGCCCATCTTCTTATTTCTGAGGGCGGGGTTTCATAAAAACAGGAAAAGATCAGCCCGTTTCTCAGAGAAGGGACAGAGCGGTGTGGAATAAAGGTAAATTATGTGAAAAATAATGGGTTTTTATAAAAACAAAGCATTAACACATGTTAGACTGCACCCCATAAACACAATCAAGCCTAGAAAAAAACGGTGGAAAAGTGAACCACCCGTTTAAGAAGCAAAATACTGTATTAACATTCAGAACACAAATAATAACAAATTAAAACATAATTTCTTGCTTAAAAGCTGTCAATGCCGAAGACAACAGACCAAGCAATCAAAGTGTGAAAATTTGAATTTTGATATAAAATATTTAAGCAGAGTATTAGACCATATTCTCTTCAAAGATAATCTTGCTCACCTTGCCTGTGGATTTGACTCCTTTCCAGATGCAGAAATAACATATGATCCACATTACAATAAGACACAGTAGAATCTCCCAGTTGATCTTACCGACCTGCTCAATACCATCAGAAAGAACCAGCACTCTGTTTCTATAAAATTTGACAAGAGAGAACAACAACTTTACAACTTTACAGAGGGCCAACAACTTCAGTTTTATTATATATGTATGTGTGTATATCTATGTTTTTTGAATTGCTAATGCATAATGTTCTTGCAAGGATTGATTTCATTGTAATATCATTTATGCTTATGTATTTACCTCCAGAACTCAGTAACCGAAGTAGTTGAATTAATCAGCATTGTACGGTTAAGGGTCAGATTGTTTGCAGCAAGATTCACACAGTCAGCTAAGACAGAGACAACGAAAAAAAAGTTTGCAAACCACTGGTCCAGCATATTCATGTACTGTATGATATTCAATAGATAGTACTGAGCTCTTTCTGTGAGTTTTGGTTCAAATGTTCACCTGTGTTCCAGGTATTGTCACAACTGTCCCACGGCAGTTGGGAGCTAAAAGAGGAGATGAAGTAGAAAAGCGCCCAGGCCAGAATGATGATGTAATACATGCAGCTGTACAAAATAATCAGTTGTCCTGCATACCCAATACCTGACAAATGCAAACAGATACATTGATCAGCAGGGACATACAACTAATTTCACAGAGACCCATGGGAATGGCTGCAATGCAAAGTTTAATTTGCCACCAGGACTAAGGCACTCAACACAATTAGTGTGCCAAATTTCACTAACTTTTACAGTTCTAGGGGCTGATATGGATTTCTATACAGATGAATATTGTCTAGATTGATACACTGTCTCACATTTACTTTAGAAAATGCAAGTGGTGGTTGCCTGTACCCTAACAATGAATGCATATAAAAAAAGCATTAATGAATTTGTTTAAATCTTTTGGCTCACCCTCAGCCAGTGGACAAAGCCGACGCCAACAAGTAATGCCCCCTTCCTGTGTGTACTGTCCCATAGCCGTCTCTAGCAGGAACAGAGGCACCCCACAGGTAACCACAAACACCAGGTAGGGTATCAGGAACGCCCCTGAGAACACACCAGTGCGATAATACATTATTAAAATGCCACAGAAACCTAAGGTATAGTATTCATTTTGTAACCATAATGAAATCTCCAACAAACAAACATTTGTGTCTTTAGTCTGCTTCATACCTCCTCCATTCTTGTAGCAGAGATAGGGAAATCTCCACACATTACCCAGACCAATCACAATCCCTGCCACAGCTAAAATAAACTCTGTTTTACTCCCCCAGGATCCTCTCTCCTCTATTTGTCCTTTGATTTTTTTCATATCTTCACACCGTTTTGACCAGGTCGCTCCGATCCTGCAGTTCAGACTGCTACACGTTCAAAGTGAGTTTGTTCTAAATTCTGCTTTGCTGCACATAATAAAAATGTATCAAGCTATTCACTGACTGATCCTCTCCAGCTGAAATGACAAACCAAAGTACGAAACCGGTAATGGGGCAGATCTAAAGCAGATGCAGATCAGGTTGCTACTAAGTTATATGATATACTTCAGGTCAAATTTGTATTTTAAAATTTTGTTTCAAAAATATTGTTAGCATGTGTAAAACCTACAGCCTCCAGTCTTGGATCACATTTGCTTAAACACAGAGAATGAGGCTCTATCAATGCTAAAGTCACAGGTTCAGTTCGTAGGAAATGCATCAGCTGTTACAATGTAAAAAATCACTTTGGGTAAAAACATCTTCCAGATGTGTAAATGTAAGTATATTTAATTACAAGAAGCTCACTGAAGGTAGCAACTGTGGGCGAGATACAGGTATAAAGGTATAAATGTATTTTTCGAGGTTCCACAGAATATGATTGAATAAGTAGTAAATACTCCTGTTAATACCTTTATTGATTTTTTTTTAAAATAGGTCTGTTATTTCAATTTGGAAAATGTAATTATATAATATTATACTGTATAAATAGATCATTATGCAGCCCTTCTGTTAACTGCTGTTAGTAACATGATTATTTGTCATTTATAAGGAGGTTTCAGATTGAATTCAACTGTATCAAACAAGTTTAAGATTTTCTGGGATTTTCTCATGTTTAATTGTTATACTTTTCCAACAGCATGCTAAAAATATGCTTCTTATTTGTCTTCTGCTTATTTTAACCCTATTGAAAAGTTTAATCCTGAAAAGTTAAAGCCTTTTTGAGCATTAGTGAATGTTTGCACCTTTTGTTACAGTTGACACGAGTCCACCTCTATGCATGATAGCTTCCACATAGCCTTAGTGGCCACTGCAACTTCTGATGTAGCACAGTGTATGGAAATTATGAGAAAAGTTGGATCTCATAATCATAAAAGGTTCCAAATACTAAGAAGATGCTGGAAAACCAAACAATGTGCAGGACCTTTAAGATTTTTTTTTTTTCCGATGAACAATGGGAAATGAGGGACTAATATTATACAGGCATTGGTGATCCAGTTAACAACACGCATTAAGAAGGAAGCCTTTGGTTTTTAACTGGAGAATATTGTCAAGAATATTTCTGGTCTAGATGAATGCCTTTGTCTCCTATGGCTGGATCAAAGTGGCAATGATAACTGTGGTAGCTGCAGTATTTTTACTAGGGGTGCGCCGATCTGATATTCAGTATCGGTATCGCTCCGATACTGGCATTTTCTGCTGGGTTGGGGTATCGGTCGAGACCGATCCAAATCCGATATAGTGTGTATACTATTCTGTGTTATTATTAAGCCCCACGAAAGGCACAAAAACATTATAAAGCACCATAAAGTTTCTGTGCACTATATTTTAAGAATCAAGTGTTCTGAGACCATAGTTTAATGTGAGGTACGAATATTTAAGTCGTTAAATTCAAGTTGACGTAAACCCTTCTCTCCGCTGCGGCTGTCAGTCATCCTCCATTCAGCATTCAAACTGCAGCTGTGTCCCAAACTGAAGTGCATGGACTCCAGAGTGCACATTTGAAGTGCGATTGCGTCACAGCGGTGCGACGAAGGCTGTCCCAAACTGAAGTGCCTGTCCCAAACTGAAGTGCATGGACTCCGAAGTGCGCATTTGAAGTGCGATTGCGTCTTAGCGTCACGACGTAAGCCGTCCCAATTCAGAAGACCGCATTCCAAGGCCGATTGCGTCACCGAGGCGCGACAGCGACTTCAAATGCACCCTCCATTTCCCAGGAAAATGAAGTGTACATCTGATGGACACTTCGCACCCTACCATATCCCAGAATCACTTGCGCGCTGATGACGATGTAATTTATATTCAAAGAACATGGAGGATGAGAGTTCTGTGGGGGAATTCACATTGAAATGTAAGTATTGTGTTTTCATTTACTCAAATACCTAGCGAAACAAGTGTTAAAAGCCAGGTTTTTTTAACAAAAACAAAGCCCACAAACAATAAGACAACCACTATATAAGGCAATAGTCGTTCTTTTTGCTGTGTTTTTGTAGTGCTGTCATGTCTACAAATGTTTTAACCAAACTTTAGCACTTTAGTATTTTGTATGCATGTCCTCCTGTGTCATATTTTCTAATGTTAAGATTGCAAACCTGTCTTTATATTTTTCATAAGTGTATCCATTTTCTCTTGTTTTAGTACTATTCTGGAGAAAATGAACCTGCTGGGGAAAGACTTAAAGGGGTCATATGATGCATGGACTCCAGAGTGCACATTTGAAGTGCGATTGCGTCACAACGGCGCAACGGTTTCTGAGATGCTTTGGCTTCACTTTTTTATTTATTTATTGAACAATCAAAATCCTAATACAAACAACTTGGCCATATCAAAACATCTTCACATTACAATATAAAGAACACCTGCTGATCTAGTGGACCCATGATCAAAAATGATTTTGTCTCCCCATTGATTTACCCAAAATCTTTCATCCTCTTGTTTGGAGTGTGTTTCCTGCAACAAAATAAAGTGTGATTTTTTCGCCCTTGCAAAACAGAAATAATGACTTTCTCTTAGTGTTCTCTCTTAAGCCCCTAACATTAAGTGAAATACAAGAAAAAACTAAATTATTCATGAACAAAATTGGCAACTGCCAACAAATATTAGTAAGTCCAACCAATTATAATTTGGAAAAATTGAGAAACAAAAGCCCAAACAGGCACTGTCCCTTCAAACTGCATTCAATGCAAAAATACCATCCAAACAAATCCTATAAATCAAAAGGCCATTTCAAGCTTTAAATACTAAGGCCTTTGTTCATATACCTTGTGTGCTCCTAAGTGATTCTTTGTCCGTTTATATATCCCACACCTCCTCGGAAGTACGCACGCTTTCCTGCATCTCTAGATTCTTTTATCTTTGGCCACAGTGCAGCTCTCGGGTCTCCCTTCGATGAAGCTGATATGAAGCTCTTTGCAGATCACGTGGTCCTTTGTCATTTTCCACAGTGCATCTCGGTGTATTCTCTGAGAAAATTGAATGATGACATGCCTTGTTTTATTTTCCTATTCGATGAACCGAGTCCATGATGTGGTTGATGTTCGAGGACCATGATGGGGAGATTTTCACCAGTAACTGAACAACCGCCTCACGTAAGTCTTCACCTTCCTTTTCCTTTAGACCACGAATCCTCAGATTCCATCGCGTTTGTACCGCTCCAGCTCCAAGACACGCTCCATCAACTCCTCGTTATCTTTCTTTAAAGCCGATACTTCGTGGACCGAAGACTGTAACTGAGTTTTGCAGTCCTTGATTTCGGCCGTATTGAACTAGACTGCCTTGACTGCCTAGACTGCCTTAATCAACTTAATGTTGATTAACATGATAGAATTCTGTTGTAGCTGAGTACCTAGTGTGTCCACCTTATCTGTTAGCTGCTATATTGCTTCTAAGACTGCATTCATTCCTTTTTTCCCTTCGGTCCCCGTATCCGTATCAATGTTCCTATTATTATACTTGATCTGTAGATAATAGGGATGTGCATCTCCATGACTGATGCGATACGCATCTCGATGCATAGCCAACGATATGATAAATGAAAGATACATAAGCAGCTACCGATGCGATGCAATACAATTCACCCCATTACGATGCAGTGCGATCCGATTTCGATTCGATTAAATTCAACACAATGCGATTCGATGCAATATGATGCAATGGAGAAAATATGATCACTTTTAATGCCTCGAGGCCTGTTTCATAAAACAAGTTAACCAAATAAGCCAGGCTTATTTCAGTTAGTCTGACTCATTGTCAAATGATTTGGTTCCATAAAGCAAATTTAACATGGGCCTAGATCAAGCTTAGTTACTGTGGCAACTTATGCTGGGAAACTAACCTGGTCTAAAGCAGGCTAACTGTCAGGCTAAGCTAAGCTCCTCTACTGACCAATAGGAACACAATGATATTACCACTGTCTCGTATACTATTATTTGACTTTTTTTTCTTTTCTTCACAGTTTCTAGCCATGCAGCCTTTCTCTCTGGTTTTATTA
>NW_015557235.1:70516-78815 GCF_001515605.1 Sinocyclocheilus anshuiensis | reverse complement strand
TTTGGCCTGACGGAGCTGTCTGAGTTTTGCAGTGAACCATGGTTTGTCGTTGTTGTAGGTTAAATGAGTCCTGGTAGGAATGCACATGTCTTCACAGAAACTGATATAAGATGTTACAGTCTCTGTGAGCTCGTCCAGATCGGTGGCAGCAGCTTCAAAAACACTCCAATCAATGAGGTCAAAACAAGCATGTAAATCCTGCTCTGCTTCATAGTCCTTAATACAGGTTTAGCTGATTTCAGTTTCTGCCTGTAGGTCAGTATAAGATGAAATACTGACCTACAGGCAGAAATCCGCGCTGCCTGAGCTTCACGAGCACGCCGGCTCTCTTCCCCCGTCTGCGCGTCCTGAAGCGCTTGATCCGCCAACTACAACATTCAGCAAAACGTCCGAATAATCCGAATAATAATAAATCCGGTAGAAGATTTTGTGGTGTGTTCTGCCGAATGTTCAGCAGTTCATCCCTGGTAAAACTGATCGTGTTTGAGAAACAAGAAACAGGAAAAACGAACAAAAACAGTACAAATACTGGAGAGCCAAGCACTGAGGCGGCCATGTGTGGCACCATCTTACTTGTTTATATTGGTCACAGATTATTGGTCACTTTCTAAATAATAAAAGTATAGCGCATCCACTAGTAATTATATATAAATGAATCGGTTTTTACCGCAATACAAATGCCAACTTGTAGCCGATGCACACTTTTTAAACCGATGCATCGCATCGTTAACTTTTTATGCCGATGCACCGAGTGAATCAGGGAATCTTCCCATCCCTAGTAGATAAACATCAGCGGTTTTGCATAAAACCGGGTGTCTGTTAGAGTTCACTACACTGGAGTACAGAGCACTATGAATTGTTCTTCACGCGCACAGTAACTGAAATTTAAAACTGTTAAAAGAAAAGGCTCAAACTAACGGACAGATTTAATACACTACGCATCAGTATCTCTTCCTTCTTCTTCTTCTTTTGATATAATGGCGAGTTGCGAACCAACTTCAAAGGTGCATATCGCCACCTGTGATGGAGTGTGAAAAGAATGAACAAACCCTCCTATATCCTATTATATAACCCACTATTCTTAATAAATCTCATGACTGCATGTATTTGTTTTCCTGAATTTGGACCGTCATTTAATAAGCTGGTTATAGTAAATTCATGGCATCCTACTGCTTGTAATTCTTCCTTAAGAATCCTCCTTTCTATTTCATATATCTTACATGCTCTACAGTTTCCTCTATTAAACAGACATCACATAGACCCGTGTTATGTTTCCCTATAATGTGTAAAGTATGATTTAGATTTGAATGTCCTGTTTGTAAATGTGTGAAAATAACTTGTTCTTTTCTCAGTATCTCTTCCCTTTGTGCTTTGAACTTTTCTATGCGGAGCGCTGAGCCTGCGCACTGTGACTCCGTGTTGCTTCAAGCGCATCATTCAATTGGATTACTCCTATTTACTTTTATTTTTTCCCCCACTAAATAATGTTTTTTCTCTACCTCTTTAGATTTTATAAAATTATTGTGAACTCATCATTTTTGTAGAGTAACTTTTGCTGCTGAATTATCCGCTAACCTAGTTTATAATAGTATTTTTCTCATAGATTATGATTATATATTTTTTAATTTGTTATTTTTCTTTATAATGAAGTTGTCTATATTTAGTAGATTGTGTGTAATACACAAAAGAGTGATGATCAGGTCAACACACACTGAGGTATAGAAAAAAAACAAAAAAACAACTGTGCTGGTATCGAATCGGTACTCCAATACTCAGAACTTTTTGTATCGGATCGGGATCGATTCTGAAAAAATGGTATCGTGCCACCCCTAATTTTTACTGAAACTAAGTTTGCTAAAAGTAAATGAGATAAATTGTGGTTAGGGCAGTTTTGTCATTAGCCCAATCTAAAAGACAGTAAACATCCTTAGGGTAAAAAAATGAACACTCACCAAGTAACAATCAGCTTGAGAAAGTAAATTTGTTGACTGGTGACATTTTTGGAACTACAGTATTCCTTTAACTGACATCTCTACCATCTGGTTGAGCTAACTTTGATATGGAATAAATCTGTCAAAAGGAAGAGATGAGAGAGCAATCTTTCCACAGCTGTACTGCCCCAACTCTGTGTCTGCTGTTGCCATGGGGGGTTTGGGAATTTCCAGTTTTCAAGTGACAGCAGCAGTTTACAAACTTCAGTCAGTCACACAGAAGGGAAAACGGTGCTGGTCAGTCATCAGATAATAGAGTCAAACAAGCAGTCAAGTAAGTAGGGATGAAACCATAACTTTGTTGTAAATAGGGTAGAGGGTAAAAGAAATTTTAATTTACCATAATTATCCAAAATCATGCGTGACCGTATGGTTGATATGTCTGTAAAGGACATATCATATAGCACACAGCATATGGCTATATATTATACAGACATTTAAATACAATTTTTTTTATCTTTGTGGCCCCTTAAGGTTATGAATGTATCTAAGACCTACTAATAAAGTTAAAGGAATGTTTATTATTGGAAAATAACTCATAAAATAGTTATCTGAATTTAAATCAAGATTTACGATGGACTGACAGCTCAACAGCTCAACCATTAGCTCCTTTTAGGGATGAAAGTTAAAGGGATATTATACAAGGTTTAAATAGCAATGTGAAGTCAGCACATAAACATAGTGAGATCTGTAGTTGGCTGAGCAATGTCAACTTTCATTTTTAATGTTTACGTCATTTTTAAATGGTATCATAACCTTCCACACATGCAAGCAATAGATCTACAAATGCACAAAGGAATCCAGAAATACTTGCTACAGATGCGAGCATCTGCAAAAAAAAAAAAAAAACCAAACAAAAAAAAATTCCCAAATTAGGCTACCGGCAATGAGTTTCAGCAATTTCTACCACTGGTCATACTAGTAGATAATGATTTCTGAGATCTTATTTTGAGTCTGAACAAATGTTCAGATAGATGGAGTGATATTGACGGTATGTTCCTAAAACTTTTTAAAATTCTAACCTGCAGTTATAATTTAAGGGTTGTACAGAGCGCAGCGTCCTAATTTCACCAGGGAAATATTAACTAGATTACAGGTGACAATTATACTGAAAAAGTTCACACAAGTTTGCTCTATCAGTGTGAGATCTGAGTCAAATTACAAAAATGCATTATTTTGTAAATATATATATAAAAAAAGAACTTACAATATTAATAATAAGGATAATAATAAAAAAAATATCTAAAATGATAAGTCCCGTCAAACTTGACTGTGGAAACTGTGAAGTTACACTTTACACACATGCACACACACACGCACGCCCGCACACATGCACGCACAAACACACACACACACGTCTGGTTTGCTATCCTTGTGGGGACTCTCCATAGGTGTAATGGTTTTTATGCTGTACAGATCGTATATTATATTGCCCTACACCAACCCTACACCTAAACCTACCCCTTACAGGAAACTTTGTGCATTTTTAGATTTTCAAAAAACTTCATTCTGTGTGATGTATTAGCTTGTTTACCCGTGGGGACCTCAATTTAGGTCCCCACCCCATGAGTCTGTGTGTATTTAGGTTTAAGTCCCCACCAGAATAGAAAAACAGGTACACACACACACACACACACACACACACACACAAATTGAGTGAACAAAAATCACAGACAGATTGAAACGTCCATCAATTTTCCAAATCCTTGTCCTATGTAGCCTGCAGGGATGCTGGACAGATGTGTAGGAACCACCAACTCAATTTTAGCAAATCAGGTAAAATGGTTGAAAAAGTGTCACACCCACACCAGTCTCTTCCTCAAAAACACCTTCCTTGTTCCAGTTCTTCTGTGTTCTGAATACCTGTTGCTTTTGAAGGACTGTTTAAAACACGCACTTCCTCCATCAGTCTTTGCCTGGCCTCATATAAGGACAAACAGACTCTATACATGTATAGTGTGTAGTGTATAGTTTGACTACTTACCTCAATCTCCTCTGTGTTTGTCCTACATAGTCTCTTTTTGCATGCTCCAGTGTGTTTTGTTTTTGTTTTTTTGTTTAGCGCTTTTCACAATAAAAAAACATTGCAAAGCAGCTTTACAGAAGTTTAAAGTATAAAGTTTCTACATTATATTTAGTAGTAGCTAATCAGTGGTGACTATGTCAAGTTGATGTCCATATATGGCAGAAATGTACAGTAAAATTCATGCAGTTAGTTAATGACATGTAATCAAACAGCCAGTGAACACTATTAACTGCAATTATTAAATATGTTGCGATTAAACTTATAGCAAGATTTGGTAGTTTTGTATGTTGTTTGAGGGTTGGCATCATCCGAGGTCCTCTGAGGGGTTGGCATCATCTCTCTCAGGTGTTCGGTCATCTCAGATCTTTGTTAGGGTTGGATCCAGACGTTACCGTGTTATTCCCTTTGTCAGTTCCAGTGTTCATTTTCCATTGTGGAATTTCTCTATTTGATGAACACACTCATTAGTGGCAAATTGAGTGCACATCATAATAAAGCACCTGTTAAAATTTTACATTTTGTTTTTGCAGAAGTGTAACAACGCAATGTACTAGTTTACAAATTATGTACTATGGTAAAAGGCTCTTCCCCTGTAACAATGCATAATAAAAAAAAGTTGTTAGTGTTTTACTGCCACATTTTTGCTCAAACTGTACACACAGGTACTTTTCAATTATATTATTTTTATATATGTAAATCTACCTAAAATTCCCCAGTAACAACACAATGCAAGTCAATGACTGCTCAGATGGCAACATCTGACCTCAAAAAGGGTGGTTACTCAACAGTGACACACATCGAGATGGCATGTACCAGCCTTCATTTATGTCTAACTTAAGCACTTACTGGCTTACAATGATTGATGCAACAAATGATTGATGGAATCTCTAGAATTAGCAAGAATTAGAACATTCAAGTGAGAAAACGTAAACAAGTAACATGTTGTTGGCCTAACCCATATGGAAATGTAATATTTGACATACTGTATATTGTCCTGTATCAAGAGTGATATTGCCAATTGTTACCTATAAGGCCATATATAATTTTCACGTATTCTCTGGGTAGATGAATATGTAGTTTCTAATCTTATTCTCTATTTTTATATGTACATATGTTAATAATATCCATGATGATTTTATGTAGCAACCACACTCTAAAAAATGCTGGGTTAAATGGGGTTAAAAGGGACAAACCCAGCTATTGGGGTGTTTTGACCCAGCTATTGGGTTGTTTTGACCCAGCAGTTGGGTTGTTTTGACCTAGCAGTTGGGTTCAAAACAACCCAATAGCTGGGTTTGTCCCTTTTTAACCCAGCGCTGCGTTATATTTAACCCAGCATTTTTTAGAGTGCACATATCAGCAATGTTTTATATATGCAACTTAATTAAAACAATATATATATATATATATATATATATATATATACACACACACCAAACATCTTTATGTTTATATATTGTATGTTTTTGTAATACATTTTTAAATGCATGTCTATATTTTATATTTGCACTCAAATTCTTAATAATTTTCAACCAAAAGTTGGGTTAAATGTTTAACCCAACCTTCTGGTCAGTAACCCAACCGCTGGGTTTGTCCATACTTTAACCAGCACTGGGTTGTATTTAACCCAGTATTTTTTAGAGTGTACTTATAATATCAACATTATGGTTATATATGGTATTGGTCCAAGGCCTCCACAGTTATCAAAATAGGACTGTGCAGAATGTCTTTCTGGGTACTGGGAGTAAGGTGGTACTTCACCAATTGGTGCATTCAAAGGTGTTACCTTTTTTGGGATCTTGACTATCTCTCCTCTTTGCCAGTCTTCTGGGACTTCTCCATCTCGCCAGCATTTGTTGAGTATTATAATAAGCTCCTCCGCCATTATCTGGCAGCCATGTTTAAGGATCTCTGCAGGTATTTTATCCAATCCAGCCATCTTGTTGTTTTTAAGGCTTTTGATCAATGTATTTTTTTTCTTGAATGGTGATCAAGAAGTAATCACCACTGAACAAGAAGTGTTCACTGGTAGCTCCTCTTGAATCATGTCAAAGTCATAAGTGGTGGTCAGGTTTGGTTGGTTGAGTGTTTCCCAGAAGTGTTCAATCCATTTTTTGTTTTCTTCCTCTAGCATGGTCAGAAGTCTCCCTTTTTTGTCTTTTGATGAGGATGTTGGACTCTGTCGATGCGATAGAGGGTCTTCATGTCATTTCAGATCTGCTGCTTCATAACCTTTCTGCTGGAGCCATTCTTTCTTGTCCATCCTACAACTTTTCTTAACAAATCGGTTTAGTTCTGCGTATTTCAGGTTTCCTGCTTCCCTTCTGTTGGCGTCCCTGGCCTGGTCTCATTTTTGCTTTACAATCTTCCATTCATTGATCAGCTTTCACGATCGGTCTTGGATCCACTTCTCCTTTTGTTGTCCTTGGCGTCTCCCAGTGGTATCTTGGGCACTCTCTGATGTTATCTTTTATCTTGGTCCAGAGCTTTTCCACATTTTCTACCTCTTCAAGCAGGTTGGAGCGGTTCTGTAGCTCCAGGTTGAAGGCACTTGAAGGATCCTTGAGCTTTTCTATTACATATGGTATGGACTGTTTTTGATATCTGGGATTAAGCCCCGACTAGATAATGGTCCGAACCTACGTCCACTGTCCTATATGATCTGGCAGTGTGCAGAGAAGACCTCCAGTTCTGACTAATGCAGATAAAGTCGACTTGTTGAGAGTTCTCCCATCTGATGACAACTGTGTCCCCTCTGTGGATTTGCCGATGTTGGAAGTATGTATTTCTGACACATAGCCCGTTTTGTTCAAAGAACGAAACTAGCCAGTCACAATTGTCACTGAAATGATTGGAAGAAGCATGGGCTCCGAGCACACTTTTGATTCTTCGTCAGTTGGGCATTGACATCCCCAATAAGGACCTTTGAAGGGCACCTATTATGCCCCTTTTTACAAGATGTAACATTGGTCTTGGGTGTCCCCAGAATGTGTCTGTGAAGTCTCAGCCCAAAATACCAACAGATCATTTATTATAACAGCTGGAAAATGTAATTTTTGGGGTGTGTCTAAAAAAGAGCTGTTTTGGAGTGTATCACTTTAAATGCAAATAAGATGCATATTCCTGCCCCATCTCCAGAAGAGGGCATCACATATACGTCTCTCTGCATTGCATATCTACAGCAATGAACAGCCGGTAGAAGCAACATAACTGAGAGCGAGAGAACCAGTGTTTAGCCGTACAAATGGGAAGCCAAATGCACTGAAAGTGGAACGAAACAGCGCGATGTTACAGAGCTCGCGCCTAATCAATTAAAAAACACTTAATGTACGAGCACACAAATATGGTTAAAACGCTAAGCACTATAACGACATGACATTCACAAAGGAGTCTGGAGTGATACACGTATTTAGGTAGCTTTTGAGGCGCATTACCTTGAAAAATGAAAGTAATCCACAGCGTCCTCAGCAGCTCAGATGTTGGGAGAAAATTGAAACTCTTATGTTCAGTCTTGCATCCAAACACAGAGCATCGGGATTGCTTGCGAGACATTGTTGATGTTACAGCTGCTCGAGCACGGAGAAAATGGAGGACAGCGAACAATCGCTGAGGGCGGAAACTATAGGAATGCAGAGCTGTCAATCAACTCCTGTGGCCCGGCCCTATACACCCAGGTGAAAAAGAAATATATTTAAATTGTGCTTTTTCAGACATACTTACTATATTTAAATTATACTATACTAAGTGCATATTAAATGTATTATTTTGAAACAACTTTAAGTATATTAAGTGTATTTCAAGATATGCTTAAGTTTGATTTTAATCTATTTGTAATATATGTAATATATTGAAATTGTGTTAAATTGGAACCACTTTAAGTATATTTAGTGCAATTTAAGTGTATTTCTTAAAATACATTTAAAATGTCCTTTTAATACTTCATGAACTACAGTTAGAGTATATTTGAAGCATCGTTTTAATGTACTTCAAGTACATTTCAATTGTATTTCAGCTCATTGTAAATGCATTAGCATTACACTACTAGTATATTATAAAGCTGCTTTTTTCAGTATATACACACGTACACACTTTGATATCTAAAAAACTTTAATGTATTATATATTGTTGTGTACATTACAAATATTCATAAAGTACACAAAAAAATGACAGCAGCATATATACTTTGGTGAAAAACAAAACAAAACATACTATTAAATGTATTAAAAATGCACTTGAAATACAAGTATGTTTATAGTATATTTGTATTACTACAAACATACTC
>NW_015557235.1:69518-69922 GCF_001515605.1 Sinocyclocheilus anshuiensis | reverse complement strand
TCAGAATTTAAGCGAATATCATTTATTATCTTAATGAGCGCTGTCTCTGTGATGTGATGCGGTCGGAAACCAGATTGAAAATTGTCCAGGTATCCATTTGAGTTTAAGTGTTTGTTCAGCTGAATAAAAACTTCCTTTTCAATAATTTTGCCTATAAAAGGAAGATTTGATATTGGTCTGTAATTGCTCAAAATGTTGTTATCAAGATTGCTCTTTTTCAGAAGAGGCTTAACAACTGCAGTTTTCAGGGAGTCTGGAAACGTCCCAGAAAGAAATGAAGCATTCACCACTTCTAAGAGATCTGCTTCTAAACAGTTAAGCACCCTTTTGAAAAAATATGTGGGAAGTGTGTCAAGATAGCAGGTTGACGATTTAAGGTGCTGTACTATTTCTTCCAAAATTTT
>NW_015557235.1:44061-69497 GCF_001515605.1 Sinocyclocheilus anshuiensis | reverse complement strand
TGTTATCAAGATTGCTCTTTTTCAGAAGGGGTTTAACAACTGCAGTTTTCAGGGAGTTTGGAAAAGTCCCAGAAAGAAGTGAGGCGTTCACCACTTCTAAAAGATCTGCTTCTAAACAGTTAAGCACCCTTTTGAAAAAATATGTGGGAAGTGTTTCAAGATAGCAGGTTGATGATTTAAGGTGCTGTACTATTTCTTCCAAATTTTTGCTATCAATCTCTTCAAAAGCAGACATAGTATCTTCTTTTTGATATTGCGGTCGAATCTGTCTGACCTCTGCATAACTTGGGGATGTGCTAATCGCCTTTCTGATATTATTGATCTTCTCAGAAAAGAAGGAAGCAAACTCATTGCATTTTCTGTCAGAAAGCATTTCACTGGGAATCTGACTTGGGGGGTTTCTCAGTCTCTCAACAGTAGCAAAAAGAGTGTGAGTGTTGTTTAAGTTACTGTTTAAGGTTTGAGAAGAAACTCTGTCTAGCTGTGGCTAGTTCCACATTGAAAGCATGAAGGCTGTCTTTATAGATGCTATAGTGAATTTCAATTTTGTCATCCGCCACAACCGCTCCGCTTTTCTGCATTGTCTTTTCATACTCTGTACTGCTGTTGATTTTCTCCAAGCTGATTTTTGTCTGCCCGTCTTCTTGCTGTCTCTGAACTGCTGTTGATTTTCTACAAAAGCTGATTTCTGTCTGCCAGTCTTATTGCTGACTTTCACAGGAGCAATGTCATCAATAACATTCTTAACTTTTGAGTTAAAGGAATCAAGGAGAAGATCAACAGAGTCTGCAGAAATGCTTGGAGTTAAAGCTATAGCCTCCATAAATAGCACACTAGTGTTCTCGTTAATGTATCTATTTCTGTCAGAGGCAGATCTAGATTCAGTGGTAACAGAGATCAATATATCAAAGAAAATACAGAAGTGATCAGATAGTGCTACGTCCTTAATAACAATGGATGAAATGTTTAGACCCCTACTGATAAGTTAGGAGGGGCTGTTTCATTGAGGACTGTTGCACTGCAACTGTCTTCTAGCCATGTTTCGTTTAGAAACATAAAATCCAGGTTGTTTGTGGTTATTAAGTCATTGATTAGAAATTATTTATTTTTTAGTGAACGAATGTTTAAAAATTTTAACTTTATGGCATTGCTTTCTTGAACCAGAACATTCTCATGTGTCCTCAGTGGCACCATGTAAAAGTGGATTTTGCATAATAGGTGCCCTTTAAGTCAAGGTTTGGTACGTTGTCAAAGGTGTCTTAGAGCTGTTCATAGAACTTGTCTTTTGCTGCATTGTTTGTGCTGTCTGTTGGTGCTTAGGCTTGCACAACTGTTGCTTTGGCATGTCCATGAGAAAAATGGGCTATAATTATCCAGTCGGTGATGTGTTTCCATCTGACCAATGCTTTTGTTGCTCTTTTGTTCTGGATCAATCCGACTCCATGTACCTCTTGTCCCATTTACAAAAATGTCTTGCTATCACTGTTGGTTTGGCTGCTCCCTGTCCATCTGACCTTGCTGACACCCACAATATCCAACTGGTAATTGTCGAAGGTCCATAATATTTGGGCAAATAGTCCACTTTGATATAAGGTCCGTACGTTCCATGCTCCAATTTTTGTGATGTTTTTTTGAGGAGATGATCGTTTTTGACTTCAGGGACTGGACACTGGTGTGAGTATGCTCCAGCAACATCATACAACTCAAAACCAAGCCCTTGCTTATTTGACTGAAATTTCTTACTGTTTCTGTAGCATCTTGATTTTTTAAAATCGTGACAGGTTGCTAACCTGACACCCAACCCTCCCCCTTTCGCATCCAGTTTTGGTACCGGCAATGGCGGAGTTATTACACATACATAAACTTACATGTTGTATGTGCTGGTGTGTCGCTGAAATCTGAGCCGGTGAAGGGCTGCTGTGTCGTTCTGTGAACATGAGGACGTGTTCTGTGAAGAACAAAGGTCAAAAGGGTCTAGAATTAATCTCTTGTCTGCTGGTTCTTGTCCGCTAAGTGGGGGAAGTCAATCCAAAGATATCTTTAGCTCCTGATTTCTATCATGGATTTACATGTGATGGTAATGCTGTGCGTCTCTTTGACCATTTATCTTGGTTCTTGCCCCAATACTGACAATCTCCTTCCTGATTTGGGATTATCATTAAGTGTTTTTTTTGTGTTAATGTTGCAAGCTGTTGAAAGCTGCTAGTTGGTTGGTTAGGCTTACTTCAGGCTGGCTGGCGTTAGGATCTGATTTACGATCATCCATGTTGTCTTGGGCCTCTTTGTGGAATTCGGCTCCTCGTGTTTCAACAATGTTTTGATCGAATCTTAAATTGTCTGATTCGCTCTAATACGCTACACATGCATTCTCTGTTTTCTCATATACAGTTTGAATACTGTCTGTAGTGATAGAATGTATTTGATTTGATAGTACTAAAGCTAACCAGCATGTACATACAGTGGAAGAAACAAATCTCAATGACACATTCTTTGTTGGAATGGTAGAACAGGCTGATTTCAGTCAAGAAGAAACAGAGCAGACTGATGTGAATAATGTTGTACATGACAAGTGGATGACAGCACTGGAAATAAATGGAGTAATCGTGTCACTCAAGCTAGACACAGGAGCAAAGGGCAATCTGATTTCAGAGCATGATATCACAGCAATGAAGATCAAGCCATGTATAAAACAGAAAATGGTACAACTCAAGGCTTATAATGGACAAAGCCTCCCAACAAAACGAGCATGCAGACTGAAGGTAAAAATGAAAAACAAAGAACATCACCTCATGTTCATGGTTGTTCCAGGTGGACATGATTCTGTGTTGGGAGATAACGCATGTGAAGACCTAGGTCTAGTGAAAAGAGTGTACGTAATAAATAATGGCGAAACACAGAACGATGTGGGGAACATAGTGGAAAAGTTTCCTGACATTTTTGAAGGGTTCGGAGAATTACCATTCTCCTACAAAATACAGTACCTCTTCGTGACAAGATGAGGCAAGAGCTGGAAAGAATGACATCAATGGGAGTCATAGAAACATCACCAAACAAGAACAAATACCTAAAAAGGAAACAACAGCACCTGAAACAGCGACAAAAAGCAAACTATGACAAGGCATCAAAAAGCCTAGAACCACTCTCCAATAATGACACAGTAAGACTTGAGGATCACAGTACCTGGTCTACAAGAGCCACAGTCCTGGATGAGGTGAATCCCAGATCTTACACGGTCAGGACAGAGGATGGTCAAATCCTGAGGAGAAATCGGAGGAGTCTGATGAAAACAAAAGAGACAGTACTAGTGGATACTTCCACAGAGGATACAGACAGTGCAGTATCAAAAAAACATCTAAAACGCTTCCAGTAATGGATGACAAGGAACCAACTGAGGATATGCATTCATCAGTACTGCGAAGATCAAAGCGCACAGCTAAGCCACCTGATAGACTTAATCTGTGAATAATGCACAAGCATAACAAGTATTTGAGTTAAAAAAAAAAGAAAAAAAAAAAGAAGAAATGTAATGTTGATTGATACTGCAAAATGTAAATAATTTTTGAGACTGTAATATGTTGTATTAAGTCTTAAGTCATATAAGTGTACACTACTTGCTGAATAATTGTTTATTCTATAAGTTTGAATAATTACTTGGAATAACTTGTTCTTTACATCTAAAGGAAAGGGGATGTAGTGATAGAATGTATTTGATTTGATAGTACTAAAGCTAACCACTAGGTGTCAGTAGTGTTACACTTACCGTGAGTGTGTGTTGATCACGAAGTAGAAGTTAACTCTTGTTGCAGCTGCTGGTATGTTCGTCCTGCAAATATAATAAAATCAGTTTGATACAAAACTGTTTCTTTGTTGAATCAAGAAACATTACACTGTCCTCTTTTATTTGTACATGTACTATGTTCATCTGTACCTACAGCATTGTTTGGGGTAAAAGCCCCCACTGCAGCACCACTATGCAACACACCAGGTGGGCCTCAGGTAAAATCTTTACCAAGTAATTTGTTTCAATAATGAAATTTAAAATTCATGAAAAATGTACAGCCTTAAGGCTGGGAACACATTCTTTTATACCAACTGCTTTCTTGGAGGGTGGCCTATGCAAACTGCATCATCTGCATATAAGGAACAAAGGTACTGTATCACAGTGCTCCAAACACCATTTAGGTTCACAAAATTCATTGTGTCTACTCTAACTGAAATATTCGTAAGTAGAATATAGTATAATATTACATATGTATAATATAAGTAGCCTATAATATGTAAGTATAGTTTATCAAATCTAAGGCGATGGTTTTAATGATACGTGTCACTAATATGTCACCTTTAAGTTTTTCGAAGGATATATGGTCCTTTATCATAGATAGCCTTCCCTTATATAGGGAATGGCTATCTCCAACCCATTTGTTCATAATGGCTTTTCTTGCCAGCATCAACAAAGGATGAATAATGTCTCTATGTTCCTGCAGAGAAGGAGGAAAAATACACAATGGGAGAGGCTTTAACGGTTACTTTGCATATCTGCAAGTGCCTAACAAATTAAAAGGCAAAAATGTTCCACCTTTTTTCATTCCCACAGACTGTCACAATTAGCTGCTACTGTGAAGGAGCAAGAAATGAGGAAACGTGGAGTAGCTTCAAGCAAACAGTCTTTAATAAACATCCATGGGATTTACACAGGCAGGCAGGAACACACGTAGCACAAACGCAGAAAACATTTAATACCGAACGAGGAAACATAGAACTGGACTCACTATAAATACACAGGACTTGACGAGGGGAAGATGCGAAACACCTGGGATCAATAAATATAAGAGGAACAGGAAACAGGAAGGACCAAATATGGGCATGGAGGGAGAAACTAGGACATGGGGAACAAAACACAAGACTAGACAGGAACACAGGCCTGACATTGACAATGAAAAAGAGTACCAAAATAATTTGTATACTTCATACAGTCAGGTGACACCTGTTTGTTAATTCGCTACATAATATATGGTGACATTTAAGCTTGATGCACTAAGTAAAACTGTATTTCTCATAAGTGGTAACTGGTGGTTTAATAATGTTTTTCCATGAAACAGAATCAATATTATACCCAATGTTTTACTCCAAGGTTTCTGAAGATCAGTAAACTTATTCTGCCCTATGCTCATATAACATTGAGTAAAATTTAGATATAAACTTTTGAATGTCTGCACTACAAAGAAAAAAAAAATTCTCCAGAAAATGGTTATAATTTCCAATGGAGAGTCCATCATTCCTAGCACTAACATAATATCTAACTTGTAAATATTTATAGAAATCTATTTGTACAAAATGAAAATGAGACATGATCTCATCAAATGTCATGAATTCCCCTTTGAAGAAGAGATCATATATATGATTTATATGGCTTGTTTTCATGAGAAAACATATGCTCCCATTTTAGGACACATGACCGGAATGTTCTACCAGCGAGGAGAGAATAGATAAGGGTTGTTTATAATGAAGAAATCTTTGATTAGGACCAAGTTTGCTAAGTTGAAAATATAAGAGAAAAATTCTTCCATTCAGAAGGAACTGGAACCTTTTCATCTAAGATATTTAGTAATTCAGAGGTACCACGTAATCCACTTCTATTTCAACCCAAGAAGCATCAGGAGCTCAGTGTAAATCCAACCCATAATTATTCTCGCTTGTACTGCCCAAGCATAAAGTTTAAGATTAGGCACTGCCCATCCACCTTTACCTGTTGGTTGTTGTAGAACATCCAGCTCATTTTAGGCTTACTGTCTGCCCATATAAATTTAGATATCGGTTAATTTATTACTTCAAGATCATTTGAAAACAACTGAAGAAAAGACATAAAAAGAGGGTATAAAATTCTAGGTAGGGTAATCATTTTAATTAAATTTATGCTTCCTAAAAAGGAGACGAAGAGCAGACCAACGTATCAAATCATTCTTAACCTGTGCTGTCAATGATTTTATATCTGATTAATATAATGATAAAAGTTTTGGTGGTATGACCAGGTATGTTAAGCCTTGGAGTACCCATCTGAAAGGCTTAATATATAAAGGCTTGGATTTACTATCCTTCCCAACTGGCATAATTTCAGATTGCTGAAAATTTACTTTTTAGCCAGAGCCAGACCCACATTTTTCAATACATTTATTAATTTCCGGCAAAGAAATTAAAGGCTGCCTAAGAGTGAGAATTGCATAATCTGCATACATTTATTTTTTGTTGGTTTTTCCCCAAATAGACACCATGATTTTTTTCATTCTGTCATACATATATTGCTAAAGGCTCTATAGCAATAGCAAACAATAAGGGTGAGAGTGGGCAACCTTGACATGTTCCACCATGAAGATAAAATGAGGCAGAAACAACATTGTTAGTTATTATAGAGGCTTTAGGGTTTGCATACAACACGCTAATCCTTTTAGAGAAGTTATTTCCAAAGCCAAATTCATGACCCCACTCCACTCTATCAAATGCTTTCTCTGCATCAATTGACACTAAAAGGCATGAATCTGAAGTTTTTTTCAAGGTAGTTCATAATATAAAATAAACATTGAATATTATAGTAAGATTGGTGGCCTTTAATAAAGCCTGTCTGATCAGCATTAATTATACTGGGAATCAGGCATGTGCACACATAGACATCAAAGGCGGCTTGAGTACCTGCCCGTTTTCTTCCTTTTTTATTATTATTAATTAATTATTATTACTTTTTTTAAATAAATGAATATATGTATATATGTGTGCGTGTTTCTGTTTGCGCACAGCTTTCCCTGTCAAACAAATAAAAAATCAAAATATCAGGTCGGGGCGATAAAAAGGTTGAGACTCCATCGAGTTACGATGCTTTTCTCCCCACCGCGTCTCTGTGCAGCACAGCAGTGTAGCACACATTGATCATCACATCACATTACAGTCACAGACAGAGAGCTGCAGAAGTGAAGCCCCCCTCCCTTTCCAGTTGTGTTTGTCTTGGTGTGGAGGTGAGTGGTGAACAAAAGACTAAGCTATACCTGTGCTTCCAATTTACAGCTAATTATCCAAAAGACAAAATGCAAATATAGTTAATTTGTCTTGCTAACATCCATGACTCATGAGAGAGCTTCCATTGTAAGTTAGCTAAAGTTTAGCTAAGGCAATAGGAAGTCTAGTTGGTTAGACCAGTGCGTGTTCTTTCACTGCATGATTCAGTTTATTAAAATGCATTTAGAATGATCACAAATCAATCAGATCAAGATATGGAGGCAGAAATGTATATATTTATTTATATAATTTCATATAGGCCTAGTTAATCAGTATCACACGAAGACTGACGTTTTTTGCACCAAAAAGCAGCATGATTACAAATGTGATATTGATTTTATACAGCAGTTCAATAAACAAGAATTTAATATTAAGACACTTACGTTTTAGACACAATATTGACTGTTTTTGCTCTATTTCGCCAACAAATATAATTCCAATTTGCGTCTCTGACATGAGCTGTTTTGTTCCTGAATGAATCAACCGTTTGTATTTCTTATAAAGAAATCATATCATTTCTTTATCAATACATCTTCTCCCCTCTCTATCTCTCACCACTGAAATATAAATTTGACCTGGTCTGTTCCTTATAAGTTTTGCCAACAAACAATTTGATTTATTTCCCATCTCAAACAAGCACTGTCTAGCAAAAAGAACATCTATCTCAGCCTGTGATGTCATTACGTCATTTAATAATGTCCTAGAGTGCTTTATTTTGGTAAGTATATCTTCCGATTATGAAATATAATACTGGCTTTGTAAATGAGATATTTGCTTTTCTAATTGAAGTTGTTATTCATTTATTATTATTTTTTTTGCTTACGTAGGAAATGATCATACCTCTAATATAAGCTTTGTAGGAATCCCTAGGAACAATGTAGGAATAATGCTCTCTTAAATATTCCACAAACTGGTCATCCATCAAATAATAAGGCTTTAGTTTCCAAAAATGAGAAGCTTTTGGACTACATACTAAGTGGATAGAAATAGTAACCTGGCATGGTCAGAGATGGTAATGGGACCAATATTTGCTTGATTGACCTGATGAGCCATATGACATGAAATAAATATATAATCAATATGAGAAGCAATTTGATGTGGATGAAAAAAAATGAACTCTTTACAAGTGGGATTGTGGAACCTCCATATCAAGAAGATTCTGTTCATAACAAGCATCACATATCCAACTAGAAACGTGTGGAGCAAATGTAAATGAAGGTGGTTTATCCATGGTAGGATTAAGAAAGCAATTCAAGTCGCTGCCCAAAATAACATTATTACAGTCTAGATTTGCCAATCTACTGAATACTTGTGCAAAAAAATCTCATTAAGATTGTTAGGGCCATATATACATCCAATAACAATTTAGGTATACCAAAATGTAAACCCTTTATTAGGAATGGGCTCAAAAGTCTAGGACTGGAATTGAAGCACCCTGTTCAATGGAGACAATATCTTGTCTTAAAGGGGTCATATGATGCGATTTCAATTTTTCCTTTATAATGGGTTTTCATGTTTTTGAATCATCGCTCCAGCCTGACAGGGCATCATCACAGTATGGTAAGGGGCGTAACATTTCCGTCACACACTTGAGGTATTCGACCAATTATAACGCACTGGATAGCTGACCAATCACAGCACACCTTGCTTTTCAGACCGATGAGCTTTGTAAAAATCGACGCGTTTCAGAAAGGCGGGGCATAGAGGAGAAACAATAATGTACAGTATGTGGAAAATAATGTGTTTTTTGAACCTTAAACCGCATTAACACATTTCATTACACCAAATACATAAAATAATGTTCTTTTTAGCAACATCATATGACCCCTTTAAATACAGGAGTTCAACTGCTGGATCAATCACAGGTTTAGGTCTTCTGATAAGAAATGAGTCTTAGATAGCAAGTGTGAGCTCTAAGTGCAGCGTATTTAATGAATAAATAACCACAGGCCTCATTTATAAAGCGTGCATATGCACAGATTTGATCTTAGAGTGTGTGTACGCTTAAATCCACACCAACGATCATATTTGTAAAAATTGCCTTTGGCGTGGAAAAGTGCTTAACGTCACGTCAGGGTCTGAGCACACATATGCACTTTTTCTTGTCGGAGTACTAAGGGTTTTTGGAAGTGTAAGCTATTCTTGAAGCTTGCTGTTCTAAATTAAAGAATTTGAATGATGACTGGTGATCTTTTATATGTTAATGACATTAATTAGAAGTCGTTTACAAGGCAGAGAGCTGAAACCATTCAGTTGCGTGCAAGTTCAAGATAATTTGCGATTCATAGATTTCACATCTGAAGAGAGAGGCGTATGTGCGTTTTCTGTGCGTAGCCTACTGCGTACGTTCATTATGAATTAAACGCAAATTTGAGAGATGATCATAAGATCAAATTTAAGATGGATTCTGCGCAACATTTTAGAAATGAGGCCCCACAAGTGTACAAGAAACTGAGGAACAAGACACAAGATAAGAACTAAGACTAAGATCAAGAACTAACTATAGCTCCAAATGGACAAAACCTGACAATGAACAGGAAACAAGGAACAATAAGGGCCAAATACACGAAGGCTAATATATATAGATTAGGGCTGTCAGTTTAACGTGTTAACTTAATTAATTAGTTATGAAAAAATAACGCGATTAAAGTATTTTAAGGCAGTTAATGAACTGGCCCCGTCGCCAGATCTGTACGTCATCTTACATTTCATACAGTTGACTGTTGACAAATATGATGCAGGGCAACAACTCCATAAATGCAGTTATGCCACAAAATTCAAGATTTTGGGGCAAAAAATGGCTAGTTTTTGTCTCATATTTATATAATATAATAAGCCGCACGAGCAGGGAGAGCAGTATTACACAAGTGCTGTTTTTGTCATGAAGAACACGAGTGCAAATGAGATTTTATACCACAGTTCAGTAAATAAGAAGGTAATATTGTGTTATATTTTAAACACAATATTGTGTTTTTGTTCAATTTTGCAAACGAAAATATTACCTATAAAGCCACAGCAGAATTGTTGTGTCTTTGAGCAACACAGCAGTTTAGTTTCTGAATGAATCCGCGTTTTGAACGAATCGTGTGAACCAGTGATTCAAATGGCCCATTCATAGAGAGAGCCGTTTACTTCATTCCTGAATGAATCAGCTGTTTGAACGAATCGATTCATAAAGACATTTACCGCCAACTGCTGGTAGTTTTAGTTTCTTCTTTAGAGTATCATTTCATTTATTAAAAAATAAACACATTCTGTCATCATTTACTCACCCTCATGTTGTTTCAAACCTGAATGACTTACTTTCTTTTGCACAACATAAAATAAGTTATTTTGAAGGCTGTTGGTATCTAAGCTGTTGGTTACCAGTGAATTTCATTGCATGAAAAAAAATACTGAGATGTTTCTCAAATTATCTTCTTTTATGTTCCATACTTTATGTTAGGCCGCTGTAGCCTAAACATTTAACACAATAATAGCTTTAAATTATATTTTGGGGGTATTTTCACAACCAAATTTAGTTTGAGATTAATTCGATTAATGAATCGCAGCACCCTGTAATTAATTAGATTAAAAAGTTTAATCAACTGACAGCCCTAATATAGATATATGTACTCTAAAATACTTCCTGATGAGATGCAGAAATATTCTAACAAATGTTTTGGTAGTGTGAAACAACGTGTCTGGTTTATGGATGTCCTCTGACTCTGTGTTGAGCAAATAGGATTACTAGTTGTTGGCAGAGATAAATGAATTAATTTTGGGCCTTGTTTCTGCAGGTTAAATATCCTTCATGACTATTTACTCAAATAGTAATGAAAATATTGACTACAAAATATATATTTTTTTCTTTTAGAGTCCATTTTCATCTTCATCTATGTTTGCCCTAACTAAATCTTCCATCTCTGCAGTGAAAGTAGTTTCCTTCATTTCAGCTCTTTGTTTACAGGTGAGAGGAAGCTCTGGATCAGGACTACACAGGTGACGCCAACGCTGTCGAGACACACAAACACGGGAAAACAACAGTGAGTTAGTACTAAAACTTGAAAGTGAACTAGACATATTCTCTTGGTTAATTGTGTAGATTAGCATTTACTGTTTCTTGCCTTGTTTATCTTATAAAATGCCAGGGATAAACATGTTTTCCTCCTGACCTGTTTCAGACTCCCTTTCCCAGCAAACAGTTGACCCAGCGCCCATCCAGGCACCAGTACGATGGAGGACAGGGCCAGTAACCAGCCTAGTGCATACGCCCAGTCTGGGTACACATACCAGCGGTTAAAAGTGAGGGGTGCATACTCCACCATAGAACAGACAAAAGACACCTGAGAATGGACAGAAGAGAAAGAGAAACAGTGAAAAAGGATGCAACAGAAAAAAGATAGCAAGAACTGAGTTCAACACTATGGGTAAGAAATGCCTCAGATATTCACAAATATTATAAATTATAGGACAAAACAGGCCCAATCAGAATGCAGAGACACTCACCACAGATACGAGAGGAGTCAGGTATTTCCAGCACAGCATGAATATGTAGTTGGGCCGTGACTTTGTCATGTCTTCAATGATGTCAAACATTCTCTCAGCCCCTGTGGTGTGCAGAAGATTTAGCTTCACTGGCTTTCCAGCATTGACAATGTATTCTGTTGGCTTTATCATGTTATGGTGTTAGCTTGTGTGCGACTCACCAAAAATCCAACCCATGACCAGAGTCTCAAACACAGACAGGAACAGTACACAGGCTCCATTACAGGCATAGTAGTCAAACAACTGGAATACATACATCCCCCCCTGCAAGTCACAATACAACATTACAACCAGGGCCAGATTAAGGTATTGTGGCGGTAATAATATAAAACACAAATTAAAGAAATAAAATTGCACAGGCTCTCAGTCTTACAGCTCTCCATGGGAATTTTTAGAAGTTTAAATTGGCTATTTATTATCTTCAATTTAAACATGATAACAAAAATGTTTTTGAAAATTGGCCTTTAACATTAGGCCTTTATAGGTTCAGTTTATTTTTTGGGTTTGTTAATTAATTAATTGGTTTACTGTTCATTTTAACATTATGCCTTTATATTGTAGGCTCAGTTCATTTTTTAGTGTGATAACTCATTTTAGATACTTTATTAATCCCAGAGGGAAATTCAAATTTAGTTCATTTTACTCTCCTCGCACTAAACAGTTTCTTCTGACCTCTGTAACCATGATGAATTGGCCCAAGAAGCAAGTGAGACAGAAGAGCAGTATGAAGATTTCTCGCCGTCCTTCTCTGCGCAGAATCATGGGGAACAGGTCCATCACTGACGTTGTGACAGCTTCCATTGCAACAAACTTCAAAGGGAAAGTCATATGTATGGAACAACATGAGGGTGAGTAAATGATAACAGAATTTTCATTGTTGGGTGAACTATCGCTTCAACACACTGAACGCTGGTTTTCCAACTAACACCAAAAGATCCCAAGTGAATTTGGAGCTGCTGTTGTATCTATACTCCATAAGCATGAAAATACTCTAAATAAAATGTTTGCAGTTCATGTACCCTGCTTTTTTCTTTAGTCTAATCTTTTTGGTCAATGCTGTACACATATTTAATTTTATAACAAAACTATAAATATTCAGTGTAAATATAATTTTAGTTATACATATAAATGTTAAATCTAAATTTTAAACTTTTTAAATTTTGATTAATTTTGTATTGTTAAAGCATTTTGTAGCGATTTGCATTTCAAGTTGTTACCACGTATTAGTCAGTTTTAGCTCACCTGTGTATCTAGCCCCAGCAAAATAATCATGATGAAGAAACAAACAGCCCACAACTGAGGAAGAGGCATCATAGCTACTGCCTGTGGATAAGCTATGAATGCTAGTCCTGGCCCTGTCAGAGACAGTTCGAGATCAGATTTTGAGCAGTACGTATTATTAGTCATAACTTGAATACAGTATCTGTTTGCAGTATTTCATTAAGCTTTCAGTACTCTTATAATAAATACATCCAGTGTTTTCATAAAATGTAGCATTACCTGATTCTGCCACCTCTGCAATGGGGATGCCCTGCTCTTGGGCCATGAAGCCCAATACTGAGAACACAGCAAAGCCAGCCACCAAACTCGTGCAACTGTTCAGAACGCAAAGCCACAAGCTGTCCCTGATAGACATAGAGTAGTTTATAAAAACACACACAAACAACGTCATTCATTGTCTAGCATTTGCTGGCTGAAAATCACATGCAGTATACATTTCAAGAATTTCATTTAGCTAATACAACATAACAAATAGTTAATTTGTTCAATTGTTTACCCATTTATATTCTTATTCTTAGTCATTTTATGGAAAGCATCAATACTAACCTGTAGCAGTTGTTGTTGTATTTATTGTAGCTGGCTAAAACAGTGAGAGTGCCAACAGACACACTGTAGGAAAATAAGATCTGAGCTCCGGCCTCCAACCAAACCTACACACCCACAGCAATTTAAATATAATAATAGTATAAATGTGTTGCTAGTTACAGAAAAAAACACACTTTATAATGTTAAAATGTAGTGATATGTTAAAAATGTTAAAAGGGTCATATGATGTTGCCAAAAAGAACATTATTTTGTGTATTTGGTGTAATGAAATGTGTTTATGTGGTTTAAGGTTAAAAAAACACATTATTTTCCACATACTGTACATTATTATTTCTTCACTATGCCCCGCGTTTCTGAAACGCGTCGATTTTTACAAAGCTCATCGGTCTGAAAAGCGAGGTGTGCTCTGATTGGCCAGCTATCCAGTGCATTGTGATTGGCTGAATACCTTAAGCATGTGACGGAAATGTTACGCCCCTTACCATACTGTGATGGAGCGACGAAACAAAAAACTTTAGGGATCTTATCTATGCACGAACAGCTTGTAACACTCCAAAGAGAAAGGAAAATTTGAAATTGCATCATATGGCCCCTTTAAATAATAATGTGATCTAGTCATTAGTTTTAGGCTATATGTGGTTGTAAGGTCACATTGGGGTAGAGGGCAGATGCTGGGTTTACCTGCGGGTCAAAGAGACGGGCCGGTTCAGGGTACAGGTAAAACACAACCCCCTGCAGAGCTCCAGGAAGAGTCAACCCACGAATCAGCAACACAAGCAGCATCACATAAGGAAATGTAGCTGTGAAATACACCACCTACAGGCACAATTGCAATATTAAATTACTGCCAAAAATCGTTTTTTTATCGTCCTTCTGCCACATAGACGAAAGCAATGTGACAAAACACTACTTTCTTACCAATAAATAGAACTAATTGATTTTTTTCCCAGAAAGTAGTAAATACAAATAGTGACATTTTTGCACACCTTGCCTGTAGATTTGACTCCTTTCCAGATGCAGAAATAACATATGACCCACATTGCAATAAGACACAGAAGAATCTCCCAGTTGATCCTACCGATCTCCTCAATACCTCCAGAGAGAGAGAGCACTCTGCGTCTGTAATGAGAGAATCAGAAACAATATGCTTTTGTTTTTGGTAGCGCTTTATTTTGATAGTCCACTTTAGACATTCTACTAACTCTAAGTAACTACGTGTCAACTACCAGTCATTAGAGTATTGGTAGACTGTCTGCTAAATATCTGCTAACACTGTATTTTGATGGTCCCCCAAAAGATATCGTTCACAATGTTCTTGCAAAAGTCTGTATCACTGTAATTATTTACTCCCAGAACTCAGTAGCTGCAGGTGTTGAATTAATCAGCGTTGTTCGGTTGAGGGTCAAATTCTTTGCAGCAAGATTTACACAGTCATCTAAGAAAAAGAAAAAGAAAAGTGGGAAATTAAGATTTGATATTCAGAAGATGGCAGCAGACAGGTTTAATATTATGTTTATTTATTTATTTAGATCATCACCTGTGTTCCAGGTGTTGTCACAACTGGCCCACGGAAGTTGGGAGCTAAAAGAGGAGATGAGGTAGAAAAGCGACCAAGACAGAATGACGATGTAATACATGCAACTGTACAGAAGAATCAGTTGTCCTGCATAGCCAATACCTGACAAAAGCAAACAGATACAATGACTAGAAGAGAATCAAAACAAGATTTAAAGGATGATTTACCCAGTTTAAATGAATGCTGGTTTCTTTTACACTGCACTTTGAGTTTTGTGTCTTTCTACTGATTATTTATTAAACCAGATGGTTTCTTCCATCAGTCTTTTTCTACTGAAACATACATTCATATTTTTACATGAAAACAAGATTGTTCATTATAACAATTAATATTGTTAATTTAACAAAGATTAAAAGGGAAAAGGAAATAGCTGATATAAAGAGAAAAAAAATGCCACTTCGACATATGTATAAAACTGCATGAAAAAAGTGCAATGCAAAAAGATTAAAGAAATGTAATTAAACATTTTTTAAAGATATTTTATAAAGAGACGTTTTTATAACTCTCACCCTCAGCAAGTGGACAGAGCCGATGCCAACATGTAATGCCCCCTTCCTGTGTGTACTGTCCCATAGCGGTCTCTAGCAGGAACAGAGGCACCCCACAGGTAACCACAAACACCAGGTAGGGTATCAGGAATGCCCCTGAGTACACACCAGTGCAAAAACACATAATTTAAATATCACTGACATAATGCTAAGGGAGTAAGTGTATTGTATATTTAGGTTGCAGCTGGTTTCATACCTCCTCCATACTTGTAGCAGAGGTAAGGAAACCTCCACACGTTACCCAGTCCAATCACATTCCCTGCCACAGCCAGAAGAAACTCTGCTTTACTGCCCCAGTGCCCTCTCTCCTCTATTTGTCCTTCTATTCTGTCCATTCCACACAGTTTTCACACGTTTCCATTGATGTCCAGACTGCACTAATTCTGCAGTAGTGGTTGATGTACTGCATTCTGGTTAGTTTTCTGGTTAACATTAGTTTATTCAAATGTGTCAAGCGATTTATTGACAGATCCTCCCCAGCTGAACTTACAACCACAGTTAAATTTTTTAAGAAACAGAAAAGACAGGTAGGCAAAATCAGTAAAGAATGCAAAGTGACTGGTTTTAAAACAAGGTTTGATTAAACAGTATGTAAAACCTAAAAAGCCTCCAGTCTAGGAAGACATTCAATGCAGCAGATTTGTGCTTCCAATTAACATTAAACCTAGAAAAACATTTGGTAACGCTTTAGATTACAACCCGCAAAGAACTACGTAAGTATACTGAATTTACGGTGTACGTTTCTGTAATTATAGTGTACCTATAAAGAACGTACGTGTAGGTATAAGGGAACAATATGTTTGGGTAATAAGGGGGTAACAACCAGATATGCAACCTGCAAAAAACTGCATAAGTAAACTGAAGTTACAGCGTAACGTTTTTGTAATTCTAGGCATGGGCCGGTATGAGATTTTGACGGCATGATAACCTTAAGCAAAAATATCACGGTTTGACGCTATCACAGTATTGTCATAGCTAGTTATTTTTAAATGATTGGGTAAAAAAAAAAAACTTTTTTCTGCTGAACACAACATATTTTGTTTTTGAGCAACATACAGAATATTAGGAACAGTAGAATTTGTTTATTTTTTCTTTGATTTGTTTCCTAAAAAAAAGAAAAATAAAGACTGACATCTTTATGTAACCTAAATCTGTAATTAGTTATTTAATTTTAGCTATATAATTCAGATGCATATCATTGATTTACTTCCAATAGTTCGTGCATCATGAACAGTGAGTGATCTGCCTGCTACAGTATTTTTCTCTTTGCTGTCGGTCTTCAGCGTCTCTGGCCTGTGTTAACGGGTATTTACAGACTTCATATTTTCACATACATGACATTTTGGAAAATGATTGCATTGCAATGCAGTTTGTGCAAGTCCAGAACAGAGACGAGTTGCAATAAGACAAAAAACGGCCGGTTGCCGATCGCATAAGTTCCAGGGGAAGCTCCTTAAAAGTTCGGCCATCCTACACACACGTGACTGACCGCTCGCTCTCACCAACAGGAGGAGGGTCGTGTTACTCGCTACACTGCACTCGACCTGAGGAATTCCTACACTTTCAGTGAGTTTTTGAGGATACATGAAAAACTGCGCATACCGCAGGAACGGTATAACGGAAAATATTAGTGGTTTTGAAACCAGATCGCGGTATACCGTGAAACCGGTAATCGGCCTATAGTGTACCTATTCAGTACCTCCGTGTAGGTATAAGGGAATAATATGCAAAGTTTAGGGAATAAATGGGTAACAAATCATTTATTCTATATATAACACATTCTATTTTTAATGGATGGACATGATGGAGATTACTGAACAACAAAACTGGACATCTAGTGAAATGAGTTGAGTTTCTATTATGATTTATAATTCACGAGTCTACTTAACTTATGAAAGCTTATTCATAGATTTCAGCAACTTCACACCAGCAACTTCTCAACACCACTATCACCAAATAACTTTGCATGATATACGATCAAGGTTCAATGCAGCTTAAAACAAGCTTGCGCCTTTCCAGCTGTTCGCAGAAAAAATACATGATACAACATTTGAATTTAACATCTGTGGGCTGTAAATTAAAGTGGTGCTTTGTTCCCCCCTTGTTCCATGTAGTTGCAGGGTAAATACAACGTTTTCTACTGTCAACATATAATGTTTGACAGTAGAAAACGAAACTAAAGAGACAGAACAACAACAACAAAATAGCGGAGATTGCAACAACAACAGACGCTCACATTGACAAGTGCTTGTGAGCGAGAGGGTATGAGACAGCTCAGTTTTGGTTTAAAAGAGTTCAAAAATATTTGTTATCGGCCATGACTTATAGGAGAATATAGAGCATACACTGGACATGGATGAAGCTTTCAAGAGCGCATGTGTCGACCGCCCGCGTTTGCGCACAACATCAAATGGAGTATACTTTGAAAGGCTATGCATTCAACTGTACGCATACGCTAGCGTACATGTACAAAAACGAAGTATACTTAGGGCTTTAATTTTATAAAGCTACGAGAATACTTTTTGTGTGCAAAGAAAACAAAAAATAACCACACGAAAGTTCTCGAATTTTATCCAAAATATCTTAAATGGGTCCTATTATGCTTTTTCACTTTTTCAACTTTAGCTAAGACACGCTAGCTTTCCCAAGGCAGTGGTTACAATCATCTGGGTTTAAATCGCACTCAAATTGATTTGATTTTGACGCAATATTTTCACTGAAGCTTGCAGTGGTAAGGGGCATGACCTTTCCCGACCAGGCGCCGAGTGGTGCCAATCACAACACACACTGGCCCAGCTAACCAATCACAGCACATTTCGTATTTCAGAAGGCGGGCCTTCATTTGATACAGGAGCTATTCGAGCCGTTCATGCCAGACTGGGGAGAGAGGTGTTGTAATAATATAAAATATGTGAAAAATAATGTGTTTTTCGAACAACCTAGTATGAGAGCCTGTTCTAGTACACCCCCAAAACAAAATCAAGACTTTGTAAAAGAGCATAATGGGACCCCTTTAATTTTTGTTCCGAAGAAGAACAAAGGTCTTACGGGTTTGGAACAACATGAGGGTGAGTAATTAATGACAGAATTTTGATTTTTGGGTGAACTATCCCTTTAAGCATGCTAGGTACAAAAGACTAATAATATGTGTCCACACAGAGTTGCATAATAAGAGTAACTCAACAAATTTCATTTGTGGTCATAGATAAAGCTCAATGTTAAGTGGCCCCACAACATGAGAACTAGCCATGAAGTAGATTCCCCACTGTGCGCCCTGTTCTTTTCTCGTAAAGCCCTTTCCTGACTGGCTTTGAGATAACAGTGTCTCATATTTCCCGCTCTATCCCACAGCACTATCTCTGCATGAGGGGCACAGCAGCCTGAGGAATAACGCATCATTATGGGTTTCCCCTTAGTCCATTCACTGATGTTCACTGGATGATCCCCCTTCAATAACTGGACTCCGTCCAGCCTTTGTTCAGATTCTGTTCCAAAGTGCTGTTCTGAGGTGTCCTTTTGTGGCTGTAGCAATGGAAGATGGACTCCTCCTGTGGTCTCTTCATGAAGCTGTGGGAAATGTTCTTCACGCCTCTGTATAGACACTTCGGACAGAATGAGAGTGCCTTCTCCTTGTGCCAGCTGTATGGATGCCAGTCCAGAGTGACCTCTGTCTTTTGCTACAAATGAGACTTTCCATCTGCTCTGAGAGCACAGAGAGGGGCAGGAGGACTCCACGTGCAGGGAAGAACATGCCGGAGGCATTTTGTCAGGCTCCTGGAATTGTTACATGACCACGTTTAAACATTTATAATGTCTTATTCACATAATGAGACAGTAAACCCATAAACTGAGTCACACTTAAAACTGTGTCCACCGACACAGTTCTGGTGTGGGCTCCCACACACACACACACACACACACACACACACAGCGACATATATGATGGTTCTTACCTCTAGTATCACTGCCAGATGTACCACAGCATAATTTGAGTCTGGTAAGTCTTCTGCCTGAACAGTCAGAGTCAGAGTGATGGCTGTCCCTGCCTGGGCAGTATGAGGAGTTCTTAGTTCAACCTCCCTCTTCACAGAGCCCCTTGCACTGATAAACAGCCTAAAAATGGAATAAAAACAGTGACATAGTATCTAACCCTTCTGGCTGAAATATAAAAGTGTATCAATCTTTAACTGATAAACGTTCAGTCGTTGGGCAGACCTGTTTTATATACAATTAGTAGGACTAAATGCTGGTGTATTTGTGTCATTTAGCTTTCCTTTAACCGTTCTCACCTTTGTTGGTCTGGGTGGGAGAGATACCCATGGTCATCTTTTGCTGAAAGTCTGAAGTGACGGCTGGGGCCATGATTAAAAATCTCAAAAAGCACAGTTGAGCTGTGACCTGGGAGAAGCTGTGGAGCTGAATGCACCTAGGGATGAAGGGCACTTTTCATTTTGCTGTTTTACAATTTGCCAGCACATTATTTTTGAATTTATTCCATTTATACCTGTATCTGTACATGTGTCGGTTGAATCATCTCAGTGGAAACTCTTTCGAGCAAGTTTCCCCTTCTATCCTTTCCAGAGAGACGCATGCTGAATGGCATCATGGGAACTGAGTCCATGTACCCCACTAGCTCCTCTTCAGACCAATGAGAAGACGTGGAGTTTAGTAATACCTTCTGCAGGCTCTCCCCATTTGGCCCCAACAGGGTGACGTGACTGAATGAGGCCTCCTCATTGGGTGACATGCCTGTTACTGCAACCACTAAAAACACTGGGACTCCTATGAAGAAATGTGATGGTAAGAACTCACATAATCATTTGACGTGTATAGACAGTAAAAAATACAAAATGAATTTAGCATTACACAAATGGCTCAGAGAACAATGAGAAAGACCTGCTATAGGGCTGCCCTCCATTTTCCTCAGTCCTGGATGTGTCTCATTGGCTTCTCTTGCAAAATAGTACAGGAAGTCCAAGCTGCTATCACCTAGAGGGTTAAACACATGACTGTAACAGTTTTATTACTAACGTAATCATATCAAGACTGGGTGCTTTTGCAAGCATCTTTACCTAGTACGTTGAATGTCTTTGGCCCAATGGTTTTGACTGTAAGCTGCCATATACCTATCTCTAGTGGAGGCAGCAGGATTATTCTATTTAGACCCTTAGACGAGTCTAGCACTGCCAGAGGACAGTCAGTACCAGGAAGTGATTGTTGAACACCTGAGAAATAAAGATAGATTCTTACAAAATTAGGAAATCTACAATGTACAGTAAGTGATTCACCATGGGGAGACTGTAACGTGAAGTGCCACAATTGCTCAAAAAGGTATGAGACAGTACGGAGATATACAGTAGGTGATACAGTGAAAGCAGAGACAGAATAAAGTGTTTGTTAAATGCATTAACAGTTGTGAGTCAGGCAGTTAAGGGATGTTTCTGTCTCTTTTATGACGTTAGAGAAGGACTATGCTGTTTGGAGTTACAAAGATCATTCCACCACCAAAGTACATAAAGATTTGGACATTTTTGTATGGTTATTAAGGTTGTGACACACCAAGCGGACATCAAAGAACTAGTGGTGAGGAAAGCCGACTGTGTTGTGCTTAGGTACGTGGATGGACTATATGCTTAAAAGTTCTTTAAGTGTAAGTATGGGCACCTGAGGGACTGACAAGCTCACAAAGTGTAAGCTGACCAGTGATGTGCAGCATCACTTTTGTCACAGCTTTGTCCACTCTGAAGGAGTTTGATGAATCTGATTCACTCTCTGCATGAAGCAGAGTCACCTATTTAGAGAAAGAAACATGGTTATGCAGAATCCTGCAGTCACAATCCTGACAAGACTGTATTTAAATGATTAGTTCACTTCCAGAATAAAAATGTCCTGCTAATTTACTCATCCCAATGTCATCCAAGATGTTCATGCCTTTCATTCTTCAGTCAAAAAGAAATGAAAGTTTTTGAGGAAAACATTGCAGGATTTTCTCCATATAGTGGACTTCAATTCAGCTTCAAAGGTCTCTACATGATTCTAGCCGAGGCATAAAGGTCTTATCTAGCGAAACGACAAATGCTCATCTTGCACTAGGTTGATCTCACGCATTATGTAATCACGTTGGAAAGGTCACGCGTGGCGTAGGTGGAAGTGCCGAGTACCCAGTGTTGACAAATCGACCATGCAAAGAAAGTTGAACGCCCTTTACAAAAAAAGGTAAAACAATGATGTCGGACGATTTTGAAGTTGGAGGAGAAAATGAGATGGACTTTTTCGCCTTACCCTACCTTTTTGAAGCAAAGTACACAGACGAAGAACTAACCACGCGTGACCTTTCCAACGTGAATACATAATGCGTGAAGCTGCGCATGCGCATCGCAGAGCTAGGGCAAGATGAGCATTTGTGGTTAAGAATGATACACATTTTAATTTTTTTTAGAAAACGACCAATCGCTTCGCTAAATAAGACAATTATTCTTCGGCTGGGATCGTGTAGAGCCCTTTGAAGCTGCATTGAAACTGCAGTTTGGACCTTCAACCCGTTGATCCCAATTGAAGTCCATTATAAGCAGAAAACTTTTGCATGTTTTCCTCAAAAACCTTAATTTATTTTTGACTGAAGAAAGAAAGACATGAACATCTTTGGTGAGTACATTATCAGTCAATTTTTATTCTGGAAGTGAACTAATCCTTTAATTCTTAAAACAGGTCTTTTGGTCCTCTTGTATTTCCAGTTGACTCTACCTTGCTGGAGGTGGTGGTGTCTTCTACAATGGCTGACACATTGCGGATGTCTGTTTTTGTAGGGAAGATAGTCATTCCTCCAGACAAAGAAGAAAGAGAGGAATACAGAGAGAATCTACCAGGAGGTAAAGATTCTCTTCTTTTCCTTGTTCTCATACCTTTTCCTCTTCCCGTGTGGCTTAGATCTTCAGTGAGCAAAAAGTTGACCTAGCACGTACCAAGATTAGATGCATGAAAACAATGCCTCTGTTCCAAAACCTTAAGTTGCTTTGCCTATATACTGTAGGCAACAGCTTTCTGAAATAGCATCATAGCTGAAATGGAACATCATAAGTGACTGATCTGGAATATGCATCACATTTATAGCTCTCTGCCTAGGAGAGTCAATAGAGTTTGATGTTAGCATGCTGCTAAGCTACCAACACAACACCCTAATTATTGAATGTTAATTCAACACACAAAAACAGTGTGTATTTGTGGTTTACCTTTGTTTGCTTCTCCAGTATGAGAGCCTGGACTGCACTCTGCAGATGATGGTCTTTAGGAGAAGCGTCTGTGAATACAAATATCTCTGACAGCGGAGGGCTATGGGTCAGAGCCAACTGCCCCACAGACACATTCACACACATAAGACACACAGATAGAGACACACTTAGAATGTACATCACTGTAATTAGTAGAATTTATTTATCTCAACCATATGTGTTCCATGCCATTTAAACCCATGACAATGATATTGCTAGCACTATGGTCTACCACTTGAGCTAAAGCATATTAAAAATGTGTTATCTGTAGTAGCACCATTGGACCATAAAATTTAGGGCAAATTACTTAATTTGAAAAGGTTAGTGCTGTGTAGTGTTCATTATATTTTTCCAGGCCCAGTTTACTAGACATAAGCTGTGTCTCAATTAGGGGCTGCATCCTTTGAAGGCTGCATTTGAAGTCTCTTTCAAATGTGGCCTTAAAATGTGTCCTTTTTTTTCTTGGGTCATGAAAGATACAACAAATGGATCCTTCACTGCTGTGGAGGAAATTGTAAATGTAATCATTTTAAATGATTCATAAATGTAGTTGATGGCTAACACGTTCTTTCCTTGCGACAGGCCTAACCTTTAAGTACACTTTAGGGAACAGAAATGTCCTAACCTTGAGCAGTTTTAAACATGAACAAAACATCTTTCTGGAAATACTAATAATGATACGTGATTTGAGGAAACCAGCTGAAGTAATCAGTAACCAAGTGATAGTGTTCAAATGAGGCGAGACGTCGTCCAACTCAGTGTGAGACTTGATTAGGCGTCGGGTAGCTGTAATTCTTTACTGAATTGTATTAGGTCTGGTTCTCCAGTGCGGTCAGAGCTATCGCAGTTTGCGGTCAGAAGTCACCTGAGGATAATTTTGGTGTCAGGAGATACAGTTTGACTTAAGTCAGGTGCATAGGGAAATTTCTACTACAATTTTGGCGAGTCATTCAGACAGGAGCCCTGGGAGCTAAATCTTCTTCATTCTTTACTCTCATTGCCTGGATTGACTGGCAGGTCCCCGGATGGAGGGACCATTCCTTCACAGGCTAAAAGGACTTATGGTAGGACAAACTCCATATATTTCCTTTCAAATGCTTCTAAATTAAATACATAAATTGATATTTGGTTTCTGTTAAGTCAAATATTTGAAGAAAACTCTAAAAACATTTAAAAAGATGTTTTCCATTATCTGTTGAGGGCAGTGATTATGGTTGAATTCAACTAAGGTGTTATTTTCACTTTCTGGGTTGTTGTGATTGACTGCTCCCAGTTGTCAATAAAACCTTGTTTCCGCAAAGAGCAACTTGTCATGTATGCTGGGAACTAGAAGTGCTAAAGATTCTAATCTCATATGATCACAGATGAGGCAGTGACAGAGGTGGACGACTAAAGACCTGTGCTCTGGGTGGGACAGTAACATTTTAAGTTAGTGTTAGTGTTAATGATCCTGTGTTGGACCTGTGTACACCCAGTAGGGCAGTGATAGTGAATAGATCAGGGATCCTCAAATCTCGCAATCCACTTTCCTGCATAGTTTAGCTCTATCCCTAATCAAGGGATAATTATATTCATTACATTCATTATATTCGGGAGAGGTATACAGCAAATATTAGTACTACAACTTTCTCTTTGCTTGAATAAGACCTAAATTCAGATTCAGTCTGTTTTATCCTTAATTTGAATCAAGAGAGAATTGTTGAAAAAGTTAAATAAGTTCAATAGATCAATATTGTTAGGGTTATGTTTAGTTTTTGTCCTGTTTTCATTGTGTTTTCAGTTTATCTGTTCCCCTGTGACCTAGTTTTACTTTGGCTCCTAATTGTAATTTCGTTCACCTGTGTTTGATTAATTAACTCATTAGTTCTTTTGTTTGCTCCCCTTCAAATGCTCTCAGTTCTCCCCTTAGCCTTTGTCCGTTCTACTTTAAGTTTCGTGGTGTGTCTCTTGTGTTTTTGCAATTCACATGTATTAAATCAGTTTATTAGAATTACCCATTTGCTTTCGTCTGCCTTCCTGGTACACATCCGTAACAGAAGAACGGACCTAAACGATGACTGCAGCTGAGGACGCGCTGTGGGGACCCATTTGCTTTCGTCTGCCTTACTGGTACACATCCGTAACAGAAGAACGGACCTAAACGATGACTGCAGCTGAGGACGCGCTGTGGGGTTTGCGGCAAGGCGGTCGGAGGTTGGAGCGATATGTGGAGGGTTTCCTCGAGCTCTCCAACCAGGTGAGTTGGCACGACGCCGCTGTAGGTGCGTGCTTCCTGCTGGGGTTGGATGACGAAATAATCCGCTGCAATCTCCCAACGGGTGATTTTCCTTTGATCGAGCTGATTAATCTCGTACTATTCCTAAATAGCTCTGATATGGAAGTTGAGGAAGTAATGAGACTTCCCAAGCCTCGTCATCCAACTCCCGCAGGAATGCGCCGCGTCTCCCCAGCTCACCCCACGCCGAGAACCTCCACATACCACTCCAACGGCTCTTACCGCCTGCCTAACCCCAAATCCCCCGTGGTCCTCCGAAGCTCCACCGGAGCCTTCTGCCCAGGAAGGGCTCCGGTTCCCAAGTATAGCCCAGGGAGGGCTCCGGTTTCCCCGTTAAGCCCAGGGAGGGCTCCTGTTTCCCCGTTAAGCCC
>NW_015557235.1:41211-44028 GCF_001515605.1 Sinocyclocheilus anshuiensis | reverse complement strand
AGGAATGCGCCACGTCTCCCCAGCTCACGCCACGCCGAGAACCTCCACATACCACTCCAATGGCTCCTACCACCTGCCTAACCCCAAATTCCCTGTGGTCCTCCAAAGCTCCGCCGGAGTCTTCAGCCCAGGAGCGCCGGGCTCTCAGCAGTCAAGATGGCCGGACGCTCGGAAGTCAAGCCCGCCGGATGTTCATGTGGCACTCACTCCAGTGCTAACTCCTCAAAAGCGCTTTGCTGTGCCTGCTCCTCCAGAGCGCCCTCTAGTGCCAGCACCACGTAAGCACTACCTTGATCCCCAGTTAAGCCCCCAGTTCTGCCCAGGAAGGGCTCCAGCCCCCAGAGCTCGCTCCAGTGTCGGCTCCAGCCCCCAGAGCTCCCTCAAGTGCCCGCTCCTCCAGAGTGCCCTCAAGAGCCCGCTCCTACAGAGCGCACACCAGAGCCCGCTCCTCCTGAGCGACCCCCAGGATTCCTAGATTTCCCCAAGAAGATTTTTTGGGGGGGGGGCATATACCTGTGGCCGAGCCAGCCAAGGCCACGGAGGATCCGCCATGGTCTCCTGATCCGCCATGGTCTCCTGCTCCGCCATGGCCTCCTGAGCTGCCGGCTCCGCCACAGTGGCCTGAGCTGCCTGCTCCGCCATGGCCTCCTAAGCTGCCTGCTCCGCCATGGCCTCCTGTGCTGCCGGCTCCGCCATGGCGGCCTGAACTGCCTGCTCCGCCATGGCTCCCGGAGCTCCCTGATCCGCCCTGGAGGCTCTCCTTGTCTCTGTCCTGCTCCAGTCCTGCACCAGCCTCCAGGGGCGCCCCTCCCCCCTCCCCGATGGTACTGTTACGGCGCGGGATGCGCCTTCCGGGAGGGGGGAGTAATGGTAGGGTTATGTTTAGTTTTTGTCCTGTTTTCATTGTGTTTTCAGTTTCTGTTCCTCTGTGACCTAATTTTACTTTGGCTCCTAATTGTCATTTCGTTCACCTGTGTTTGATTTAATTAACTCATTAGTTCTTTTGTTTACTCCCCTTCAAATACTCTCAGTTCTCCCCTTAGCCTTTGTCCGTTCTACTTGAAGTTTCGTGGTGTGTCTCTTGTGTTTTTGCAATTCACATTTATTAGATCAGTTTATTAGAATTACCCCTTTGCCTTCGTCTGCCTTCCTGGGACACATCCATAACAAATATTGATTATCCTGAGATTTATGGATTTTTTTTAAACTTTTGAAATAAGTAAATTTATTAAATAAATGCTGAAATTGTTACGATTATAAACCGGATTAGAATATGCACCAGAGCATCATGTAAGAATTATGAAATTGAGTCATGGACAGAATTTGGGAGAATGAGATTGGGTGACCAAGTAAAATAGAAATTTTTATTTGAACAGAAATATAACAGACATTTCACAGGAATATTATTTTCTAGTAAAACGGGAAAGACAAATAATTTGTTGCTATTATATTATACACCATATTCTATATTAGAAGAGCTGTTTTCTGCATTTTGCATTGAAGAAACTGCTTGCTCTTTCTCCGTAAAGAAGAGCTTAAAATAGAATGTGGAACTGCTGTTGTCAACCAGACGAGATTTATGAAATCTAGAGACATTGAAAGAGATAGTTAAAAAGTGGAATCAGACAAAGAGCTGATTGCTCAAAGACAATTGTGCTTGGGGTTTACCAAGATTCATTTTAATTTGTGGTTCTCTGAGTGTTCAAATTTTCAAATTTTATATGTGACCAGACAGCTTCTGGAACTGCCGCCTTGACAAATGGGAGCAAATAGACTGGAGTCTGCTCAACAAGTGGTAGAGAAGCAAAGACACAGCTGCAAAGAGAAGAGGAAGTGGCTTTGTGGGCACATGTGCTGCATTTCCAATGATCACTACACTTCAGCTTCCCTCATGAAAGAGGAAGTTGACAGTCCTGAGGAGTCAACATGGACACAGACTTACAGTGGGGAAAATTATTTATTTGATCCCCTGCTGATTTTTTAAGTTTGCCCACTTACAAAGAAATGAAGGGTGTGTAATTTTTATGGTAGGTTTATTTTAACGCATAGAGACAGAATACCAACCAAAAAATCCAGAAAAAAACACATTATATAAAGGTTAGAAATTGATTTGCATTTCAGTGAGTGAAATAAGTATTTGATCCCCAAGCAAAACATAACTCAGTACCTGGTGCAGAAACCCTTGTTGGCAAGCACAGAGATAAGACGTTTCTTGTAGTTGGTCACCAGGTTTGCACACATCTCAGGAGGGATTTTGGTCCACTCCTTTTTACAGATCCTCTCTAAATCCTCAAGATTTCTTGGCTGTCGTTTGGCAACTCAAAGTTTCAGCTCCCTCCACAGATTTTCTATAGGATTGAGGTCTGGAGACTGGCTAGGCCACTCCATGACCTTAATGTGCTTCTTCTTGAGCCACTCCTTTGTTGCCTTGGTGGTATGTTTTGGGTCAATGTCATGCTGGAAGACCCATCCATGACCCATCTTCAGTGTCCTGGCTGAGGTTCTCGTCCAAGATTTTACAGTACATGGCCCCGTCCATTTGCCCCTCAATGTGGTGAAGTCGTCCTGTACCCTTAGCAGAAAAACAGCCCCAATGCATAATGTTTCCACCTCCGTGCTTGACTGTAGGGATGGTGTTCTTGGGGTCATAGTCAGCATTTCTCACACAGCGAGTCGAGTTAATGCCAAAGATCTCAATTTTGGTCTCATCTGACCACAGCACTTTCTCCCAAGCCTTCTTTGAATCATTTAGATGTTCTTTGGCAAATTTTAAAGGGGCCTGTACATGTGCCTTCTTGAGCAGGGGGACCTTGCGGG
>NW_015557235.1:32334-40044 GCF_001515605.1 Sinocyclocheilus anshuiensis | reverse complement strand
AGTGTCTTTTAGCCCATTCAAGCCTTGTGCAGATCTACAATCTTGTCACTGACATCCTTTGACAGTTCTTTGGTCTTGCCCATGGTGGGAGAGGTTGGAATGGACGATACAGATTGTGTGGACAGCTGTCTTATACACCTAACGAGCTGACATTAGGAGTAACTTCTTAAAGTGGCAGGACTAATCTGTGTTCCACATGGGCACATAACCAATCTGTGGGAGCCAAAATTCTTGCTGGTTATTAGGGGATCAAATACTTATTTCACTCACTGAAATGGAAATCAATTTCTAACCTTTATATAATTTTTTTTCTTTCTTTCTGGATTTGGTTGATATTCTGTCTCTATCCGTTAAAATAAACCTACCATAAAAACAACAGACCCTTAATTTCTTTGTAATTGGGCAAACTTGCAAAATCAGCAGGGGATCAAATAAATATTTTCCCCACTGTATTCAATGCAGGGTGAAACTTTCACTTGAGAGAACATCCTGCCATGTAAAATTGTGGTAGATCAATCAAAAGTCATATCGAAGAGGGGCAGAGACAACAGAGCCCATACATCACAACACCAGAACTTTGAATGCCACTTCATGCTGATGATCTAATGCACAGAAGAGCTTCCATCCCTTTGTGGGCACGTGCTGCATTTCCAATGATCACTACAGAGACCGCTTCAAATTTTGTTAGTTATAATATTAACTTGATTGATTTTAATTATTTACTGGTCTAAGCAGTTCTTTGTATTCTCTGTTAAACTAACATTCTGAATCTGCTTTCAATAGGTACCAGTCCAGCCCTACTGTGTATCTTAATGAAGGGAGAGAAAGTTCATTGACAAAAGTGAGAGCTTGATTCACCAGTCAGTTTAAATCTGAGCTGGATTTGGCATAGTGAGAGCTATTATATTAACCAACTAGGGGTAAAGACATAAATATATTACTGACTATGCAGAGTTCTCTGGCAAAGAAATGGGAAGTAGGGCACAAGGTGTCTAAAGAAATTTTGATCAGTAAAGCAACAAGATTGGTCAATAATAATTCCAAATTTCACCAGGGGTATGAGATGGGAATGTTTTGGACGTGGATCCAAGATTGTGAGGAGGTCTCCAATCTTCTTTTGAGTAGCTCATGAGCAACAACAAAAAGTTTGAAAATTTTAATTGCACAATGAATGACAAATTGCATTTGAGAAAATGAAATTGGCTCTCTCAACTGTAGACCAAACAGTTAGATTTATGTCGGAGGTGTTAAACCCATGGTGACTGACATCAGACGACTGCAATTAATAACCTAATGTCTAAAACACTTTAAAGCAGTTTGAATGTTGATATCTTATCAAGTTTTTATAGATAGTTTAAGGGCTTTATGTACATAAATGGACCAAGGTAAAGATATTTAGACAGGTTTGAGCCCTGTTTTGTTTTCAGACAGTTGAATATCACTTTCAAAAATGTCCAATACAAATGCTGCTCGTCAACTGCAGCTATCACAGCTGCTAGGCTACAAGAACAATCCGCTATAGTCTAGCTAGACCATCCCATTTAACAATGCTCAATTCAACCTTCGAAGGCGAAGCCTATGATGTCTGCATCATTCAGAGGATGTAGCTCCTGAATTGGAACACAGTTATAGACATGGGGGGACCAAAAAGGTTGCTCACCCCCAAGATTTTTATTAGTGGTCCACAAATATGGGGGTTTCCCTGTTGATTTTATCAATAGTAAGTCTGCTATAATTTTGTTTAACTGTGTTCAATGTTTATTGAGAATGTAAAATGTCTGTTATGGTTACCTGAAGGGCAGAGAGACACATCTCTGGTTCATCCCCACCTCCAAGAGCGGTCAGATCCTCCATGTATTGTATGAACTGATACGGGTCGTCTGTCTCCATCACTGGCCCAAAACCTGAGATATCGTCAGTGTACTCAATGTAGAACTAATTAAACATCTAAATACAACTAATTTTGCTTAAAAGAAAATCTTAAAGATGAAAGCGGGAAGTGTTATTTCAGTGAAATCGGCATAAGATGTCATTCTAACCAGGGTCATGAAAAGGCACTAGAATGAAGGTGCCAGGCAGACTAGTGCGTTGGCTCTTTTCACGGGCCTGTATGATGGAGAGGGCTCTGAGTCGGGCAGCTGTGATTTCCTCAAACATGCTGCCAGTTGTGTCCATGACGAAGACCAATGCTGGGGGCTGCTGGACACTGAAGAGCCTACAGGTTTCCACAGATTATACATCACTTGTGCGTTTTTTCATCATTGGATAATTCTGTTTCAATTACTGAATTAGCAAATAACGAAAAAGCCCGTCCGAACTATGTAAATAAAACTGTAAACAAGAAGGTAAAAAACGCTCTCAAATGCACTTAATATTAACAAAAGGTGTCACACATGGTGTCTAAGTAAAACAGGAATTCCACTCTTTCCTTGTAGATCACTGTAAGCAGTATTGATGTTAAATTAAATTGACCTCTGACCTGAAGAAGCTTTTGGGCCCCACCTCATTGCGGAGGTCTTGGAGCACTCTGAGGGTTGCTGTGGTAGCCAGATGGGCAGCTTCTTTATGGAGGTAGTGATGAGGGGAGAACAGCGGAGATGTGCTGTCCTTGTTGATTCCTCCCTCAGCTCCCTGGTGACGACTACTGTCCAGAATCCCACCGTGACTGCACTTTCCTTTAAATAACAAGTCAATACATGTTGCTTTTCTTATAAGTAGCTTACTAAATCATCAGAATGAATCATAACTCAGATTATCTTTATTAGTTTAGCAGATATGATTCTTCAAAATGACTTACAAATAAAGAGGTGAATCTCATGAAATCTGTAAAGAACATTTCCAGGCTATATTTTACCACAAACTTATGTTTCACCCCAAACTGTAATTACCAAAGGTAATACGAAATTATATTTTTTAATAGTAAAAGTAAATTAATTAAGATTATTTGTAGGATATTTTGCAAAGTGGCACTATTTTAATGACAATTAAGCACCAATTACCATGATGCAAATTGTAAAGTATTTTTACATCTTTGTAGTATTTTTTTATATTGTAATAAAGTAAAAAGTACCATATAGTGAAAAATAAATATACTAAAATGTATTTGAAATACATTTATTTCATGCTAAGTATACTATAAATACATTTACATATTTATGTACTTAATAAAAACACCAGGCAATTCTACTTTTAGTATACTAAACTGCTAGTATACTAAACTGCTTTAGTATACTTAAAGTCTGCTAAATTGGAACAACTATTTTTGTGCTTAATGCACTTTAATTGTGCGGAAGTCCAACTAAAGATATACTTAAGTATATTTGATTGTGCTAAAGTGGAACTATTGCAAGTTTACTTTAGGTACACTTTACAGTAAAAACTTTACACTTTACACGAAAATTTGCATTTAAAGACCGATATTATTCAAAAATTACCATACAATCCTCATCAATAGTGACATTAAAACACATTTTAGGCTTAATATTAAGAAATGTGCATTGTGCACAAGTAGTACTCCACGTAAAGTTTCATTATACTTTTTTATATCATTAAGTCTTCTGCGATATGTCAGAAAATATGTTAAGAGATTTGAACTATTCTTAGTATGAAATAAATGTATTTGAAATATATTACCTTTTTTACTAGAGTACTACAGTAATGGGAATCCAAGTACAAACAAATAAACAAATGAACAAATTAATACAATCTCAACACATTACAGTAAATTAAGAGGGAAATGGGAAATGTTCTTAATTGTCACAAAATAATTTCACAAAGAAAAATTGTCTTACACATAGGCTTAATTTTCTTTATGCAAGATATAATAACTGTTTCTTGTTTTCCTTTCCTAATTTTGGTGTGAAATGTGACCAGGACACTCTGTTTCACTTAAGTTGCATGATGACACCTATACCTGGTGGTTTGACAGGGTAAGCGCTGAAATAGCCAGTAGTCAGTAGCGGTTCTGTCTGGTGAATCATTTCCTCTAGCAGATTATTATAACAGCTAAATCTGTAGCACTCTGCACAGGTTGGGGTTTCCTCTGAAAATAACAAAAACATTTATGGTGAACATTGAGTGGTTAATGATTTATTGCAAAATGCTTTGTGAGTTACTCACCTGAAGCTACAGGAACTGACGGCTCTTCTGGGTGCAGAAGGTGGAGGTACACTGCTTGCTGACCCATCTCCACCCAGTTACTGTGACTGTAAAAGTCCTACAAACATATGCATTCAACAGTCAGCTTATTTTGTATTGCTAACAATATTCTGTTTTATAAACATTAAAACTACAATGCTACAAATGTCTAATGGCCAATACAACATGTGACCGTAATATCATAATATTACAAATCGAGTAATATTGGCAGACAACCCTGTTGCAAAAAGACAGCGTATGCTGGTTAGGTATGGTTTGAGCTGGTCCTTAGTTGGTTATAAGCTGGTCCTGAGCTGGTCATGTGCTGATCCTAAGAAACTAGCTCCTGCTCAGACCAGCTCAGGACCAGCTTAAACCAGGTCAAACCAGGTGCCATGCTTCAAAACATACCTAACCAGCATATGCTGTTTTTTTCAACAGGGTAATAAATATAATGTTGTCAGAGTAATAAATATAATGTGTTAGCCAACCTGTAATGAGTGGAAAAGCTGACCCAAGCTACGTCTGGCACCCTGGTACTCTTTAGCCTGGGTCAGCAGTACCGTCCGGCCCCAGAACTCTCGTAGCATCTGGGTGGCTCCTTCCACTCTCTCAGAGTCAAAGTGGTAGACTGGATCAGAGCATGTGGAGCTCAAGAAATCCATTTCAGCATTAGCACTTGCTACCTCACCCACAGCATGCCAAAACCCTCGACCAAGCCCAGTATACTGGAACAAACAAATCAGTGAGACTAAATCTTCAAATCATCACTATGTATCTAAAACATTTCTAAAACATTTTTAGAGATGAAAACATTCAGCAGTAAAAAGCAGCAACTGGAAATATTCACTTGCATGATACCTACCAGCTCCTCATTATTTACATCATGTTGACGTTCCATCATTTTGTTCAGAGTTTCCATTGTGATGTTCAGTATAGCTTGTTCTGTCATGTACTGGTGTGTGTTTGAATCCCAGGACAATGTTAGTACACGTGACCAGAAGTTGGGAAGAAATGCTTGGCATATTGGCATACAGTAGATGAACAGCACCACGACACACTGGTGGGTCAAAATCCAGGAGCTCATCCCTTCACACATCATTCCACACTGGTTAAAACACCTGAACTTTTATAGAAAGATGCATCATACCTGCAAAGCGTTACATGTGAGACGGATGTTGTGAGCTGTTTTATTATACACACATCACTCTGTTTGCCTATTCAGAGCGGCACACGTAAATATACATAAACGTTGATTTTTACCTATTTAAATAAATAAAGTCAATTTTTCAGTTTCAGTTCATTATACTGTTAAAGATTTAAAAGGCAGGCCTGTATATGTTCAGAATGATTGATAACTAGATATATCACATATTGAAACCAAGATTTTGTGGCAGGTATTGTTTTATGAAAGCGATTGTTTTTTATTTAAGAACATTTATCTTTCAGTTCCAACTACAGTATTAATATTATTAATTATAAAACTATACAATTAAGTTATATTTGATTGTGTTTTTTTAATGACAGATTTGGGTGTGGCTTCGATCCACCTGCTCAGTGTTTTCAACTGCAGATTAAGTCATTGTTTTTTTGTTATAATGCATTTATGAATTTCAAATTTTTTTTACAGAGCACTTAAACCAATACACATTATATCTGAGCACAATAGAGGTATAAAAAACAGGTATTTCTCTTACCTCTACTGGCTTCTTTCCTTTTGTGGTCTCAGTCTAGCTTTTTTCAGCTTGTATTTTTGTGCGTTTTATCATTTGACAGATGCAAACTCCAATCAGCAATCAGAAATGCACATGGTGTGATTTTCACCCTCAGACAAAGATGCTGTCAGCAGTTTGTCTCCTTACCACATTACGTGCAGTCTTTTGAATAACAGTAGCTGAATAGCAAGTTTTAAAGCTCTTGTTTTTGTGAATATTCCTGGAGGTGCATTTAAGCTAAGTAAGAGACAGAAATATGCCTGCAACCTGCTAAGATGGATGTCCATGAGACACATATCCTCAAATCCTCATGACCCCACTATTGCATGTGCTTCCCTCCTTGTCTTCATTCTCCTCTCTCCCCACTGTTTTTCTCCCTCACTTGCCCCATTTTAGCATGCTGCATTGACTCCACACAATAGTGCTGCATATATTAAGGGCCAGTGTGTCCCCCTTCCCTGCTCTTCAGTTCTGTCTTTTGCCTGACATGAAAACACACACCATGCTCACTTCCCCCAGTGCTTCTATTGTGACTTCATGGTGAAAGACTTCAGACATGTTGCTAACCAACCCCTGTCCTGGCATTAGACTTTAGACCTAAGCTTTAGAAAGGCTTGGAGGATAAAACTGCATTGTAGTGTGGATCTTTTGTAGTTTGTGAATTCAGCCTATGACTGAATGTTTACTTATAGCCTACTGCTTGTTAAATATTCAGTATATAGAAAATAGTGCCTACTATTTAAAAAAAATATATTATGCATAAATAGAACACGTGCAAAAAAAAAAAAATACAAAAAATAAAATACAAAAATAATACAAATGTATTTCAGTCATTAATACATAATCTCATCATCACATTGCACATCCAGTTGTTCAGCTTGGAAATAAAATGTTATTTTGTGTTCCATGCTTCCTTTCAAATGTCATTAATGAGTGAAACTTGAATATGTGTAATCTTGCTTTAGGCTTTATGAAACAATATTTGTAGTATGGGCCTACACTAGTGCTGTTTGCATTGAAGCACTGCAGTTCGCAGCATGCACTGCTAGAGCACTAGTGAAGCTACCATAGCATCCAAAGATTAAAAGTAGGACTAGCAAAAAATTAAACATTTAAATGGAGTGTTTAGAATGCGTGAGGAACTTGCATATCCAGGCAAATAATCCTCCACAGCACCACCAATGGCTCACAGGCATCATTAGTAAATCTTCAATGTTACACTACTTTGAAATAATTTGTCAAGCTACTAAAATACTATAAATACTTAAAAAAAAAACGATAAATGAACATCCACATTTGGGTGGCAACCTCAAATAACACTTGCACTAAATACTGTGTAAATCTATATTTAGTGTGCATTTTTAACACTTTAGATTAGAGAACACTATTCAATATTGCTTATTAACATGCATTATACTAGCATATTGGCTGTTTATATAATGCACATATTCATTTCTTATTATGCACGACTATATTCTAGATCCCTTAACCCTACTCCATACCTAAACATAACTACTACAACAACTACACTTGTAGTTGTAACATATAGGGAATATGTGTTCCCTAATCTGAAGTGTTACCATTTACATTCAACTCGAGAGTCAACTGGTACAATAAATAAATAAACTGGACTCAGTGAATCTTTTGGAATCTTTTACAATAACCAATTCAACTGGAATTCCCAAAGTTACATACAGAGGGTACTCATGCTGAATCAGTTTTATTTATTTATTTTTATTTTGCTGTTGCTGCTGTTTCTGCAGCAACATGCATTTGTTGCTTTTGTCCTTTCAGTGGCGCTATTACCATGTTAGTTAGGATCAAAGCACATTTTCATGAGTAGCAGAGAGAGAGAGAG
>NW_015557235.1:5284-31904 GCF_001515605.1 Sinocyclocheilus anshuiensis | reverse complement strand
TGGTCAGCATGAATAAAAGAATAAATAGACTAGATTTTTCCCCCCTCAGCTCGCTCGGCAGTGAAGTTGCATTCACAATACAAATGTGACATTAAAACAACAAAGTATTGCATGTTACTGGAAAACTACATTGTTTTGAAAGCAGCTGAACTACTATCGCACTATTAATATATGTGGTTGGAGTGTGTGTTGGATGTTAAAAATGCCACATGCTGTCAAACTACACCTTGGTTGAATTTCCTTGTCATTGTTTCACTAACTCTTTATCCACAGATCACACAACTGTTATTGCTAATGTGTAAGAGATAATAACTTTCTAAAAATTAGAAAACAAACATAGAATGTGAATAGTTATCTGTGTGAATTAGTGGTACAACATTTATAGAAATAGCAGTCGAAAGGGTATGAAATCTTAGCTATGGAAAGTATTTTTGAAATGTATGATGAGGAATAATGAATATCCATCAGAAAAATCAAATGTGAGGGGTGAATAGTTATTGTGCAAATGTAGTTATACATGATTAATGTAATGTAAAATACAGCTTTCAGCACCATTTGACAGTGTTTCCGCCTTCAGAACGCTTTCACAGCATGACTATTATAGACACTGCCACTGCCTGTTCAAACTAATGCAGTGACCCTGTAACAACATATTGGTCGCATGCTACGAGAAACTCAATCATCTTGTGGAGTGCAGGAAAACAATGAAATCTTGCTCAGCAGCCATGGTTGGTATGTTTCTCCTTGCGTGTAAGTACTGAAATGATAAAATCTATCATTAAGGATCAATAGATTAAATAAACATAAATGCTGGTGGTGTTTGTTTAATAAATGTTAATTATTATTTTCAGATATCTCCGTGAATTTATTCCTTAAATGTCAAGGTATGTTCCAGTAATGCACTGAATAAACAACTTGTAAATGTAATATTGTACTTATCAGGATTAAAATCTAAAGTCTCTAACTTCTTTCCCTCGCAGGTCAAAAGATTAATCAAGCTAAGATTTTCAGTGAAAGTACAGAAGTACTAGAAGGTGGTAGACTGGAAGTTACTTGCAGCACATTTGGTTTTACAGTAAAGGCAGTTTATTTATATCTGTGTAAAAATGGTAAAGCTATTGATATGAAAAACGGACCCACTCGACAAGACACCACCTTTAAAATAGAGAGAATAGAAATGAACCATTCAGGCAACTACAGCTGTGTGTTTTCAGAAGAGCAGTTGCAAATAAACAAAGTGATGGGATATGGTCATAATTCCATCTTCATAAATGTGACTGGTAAGGTGTACCACACTTTTGTTTACATTTGTGAGTGTTTTTGATTCCTGAGCACAGATGAAATGTTAAATTACTTACTCGTGCAAATTAACCACAGTAGACTCAAAATGGCTTTTAATGAGAGAGAAATGTTTGATATTGTGTGTTTTTGTTTTGGATTGATTTGTCCTGGAATATATTAAAGGGCACGCTAGAACATTTACCCATTAGTGTTCTCTTTCTTGCCACAGAACCTTTTATTTATACACAGATACATTTGCTTAAGTCTGAGGTGCCACTGGGAAGTAATGCTGAATTCAACTGCACAACATCCAATCCTTTACACAAAAAACAGTCCAGGAACATGATCTTGGTTTATCTAATCAAAAATGGAAAGCCTATTAAAGTTAATATTTGGGACACAGAGAAGACGATGACAACATTCACCCTCAGAGAGGTCCAGATGGAAGATGCTGGGATATACAGTTGTGTTGTATTGTTAAACATACTCCCTTACCATGGAATGAGACTTCATCAAAATATTAAAGTTGATCTTCAGATAACTGGTAAGAATAGGCTTAAGAATGCTGATTAATTGCAATTACATGAAATTACATGAATATATATATATAGTTTATATAGTGTATTAAAAGCAGCTATTCTATTAGCTGAACTTTTCAGTAGTTCCAACCCACATAAGACTTAAATGATGTGCAATTTCATAATTCTGTTGTCTGCAATATGGTTAAAGTGTGTACTGACATGGATTTATGGCAAATTACAGTACACTTTGTGATTTCTACTGAAACTTGCATGTCATTTATTTAAATATATTTACAATTACACATTCATAATTATGAATTTGCAATTTAGTACAGTGGTGGGCAAAATTATTAGAACACTAGTATTTTCACAAGCTAAAAATGGTTTTAAGTCAGTTATTTCTATTTCTATTTTTTGCTGTAGAGTGTCAGTTGGAAATATCAGTTTACATTTCCAAACATTCATTTTGCCATTAATTGTAATAATCCAGTGAGATTTTTGTCTGACAACAGCCAGTGCTCCACACAGAGATCTGATCTCACAATCATCCAGTCTGTCTGAGATTACATGAAGAGACAGAACAAACTGAGACAGACTAAATCCAGAAGAACTGTGGCAACGTCTCCAAGATGCTTCAAGAAACTTACCTGCAAAGCTACAGTACTGTTAAAAGTTTAGGTGTTTACTTGTGTAAAAATGCTGTAAAATGAGGATGCTGTCAAAAATAATGTCATAAATAGATTTTCTTGATCAATGAACTTCTATTAACTAAATTAAATTGACATTTGATGTGACCATCCTTTGCATAGCAGCTTTTGCCCTCGGTGCACTTGCGCATAGTTTTTCAGGTAGCTTTGCAAGTAGGTTTCTTGAAGCATCTTGGAGACGTGGCCACAGTTCTTATAGATTACTAAAATATGAGAATTAAGTAAACTGTCAAAATAAGACCTTTTTGTGTTTCTGGGTTTCCTTTGACAGCGACATCTAACAGCAGTGTTGACAAAGTCATAATTGTCATAATGTGCTCTAGCATAGTGTTACTTCTCAGTCTGTTTCTGGGAATCTGGGCACTGATCCGAAAACGAGGTAGTATTTTCTCTAGATCTAAAAACACTGACACATATCACTTTCTCGAATTGTTCTGTTTAAATCCTAATACTCTTATTTCTTTCTAATAGGATGCCTTGGAATCCAAAATGAAAGGTTGGTTTGAGAAGTTATGAGAAACTACAGTAAATAAGAAATTAAAATATACCAGATATTAGATTTAGGATGATTCTGATGCATCCTTAATCAACAGATCCTTGAAAAATGAGACAGAGCTCAGAGGAACAGAAGCGTTATATGAAGGTATTCATTGTATAGTTCTTGTTTCTTGTTGGATTATTTCCTATGAAAAACAGGAAGCTGGGGTAGGCTGTTGCTAAACATAACAACTGAACTCATAGACATTAATTAACCGTTGTGTTAATTAACTGTTATGTTGTTTAATAACTTTCATACATTGATCTCAACCTGATCTCATGAGAAAATCAAACTACTTTACAAAGTGGAAGTATCATATGAATTCATACAGTTTTTAGGAAAAAAAGTAAGCATGAAGCTTCATTATAGGCCATATAGGCAGATTGTATGAATTCATACAAGTTAGCTATCAAATTGCCAAAACGTAAAATAATTGCCGCGATATTGTGTTGGTTCAGTCATTCTTAAAAGTTTTAGATATTTCTGTACATAAAATAGTTTAAGATATTTCTGTACATAAATTTAAGTAGCAGTGGTACACATAATAAAGGGATAGTTTACCCCAAAAATGGCAATTATTTCGTCGTTGACTCACCCTTATGTCTGAATGACTTACTTCTGTGGAGCACAAAAGTATATATATATTTAAAATGTCCATATTTGTAGCAGCAACACACACACACACACACACACACACACACACACACACACACACACACATATTTAAAGCTGCTACAAATATGGACGTTTTAAATATATTTGCTAAAATTTAATTTAGTCAGCATGTAAGAGTATACTACAATACAGATAACCTCAAAGCTAAAGAAATGGACTAAAAAGACCTAAAACTCTCTCCTCTACTCTCTCCTTCTGTAATTTTGTATCTTACATTAAGAAATCTATGTTATAGAAATTGACAAACCTGACTCATCTGGTACTGGCCACATACAATGTGCTGTCTGGTAAGCCAGTAATTTATGTTTGAATATGCTTTGTGCTGTTTTATCTTCGTACTGTTTATTGTGCTATTTTCATATTTTATTTTACATACTTCTGACTGATTTCACATGTCTTTTCTCTTGTCTGTTTCAATATCAGCTTTCACATGAATGATTGATTAGTTTTGTTTTTTCTTATTTATTTGACTGTTTCTACAAAAATGCTGTGGTTGTGTAAATCAATGCCCATGGCTCAGGGCTGCCTCAGAGTCGGATAATTCCTCTTTTAATGGTAAGTCTGAATTGAATGAATGAATGAATGAATGAATGTTGTGTAGTTATCAAAACAATCTTACAGTATTGCAAAACTGAAATGTAGACATTTTGTGCTGTGCAATTACAATGACTAGCTGCGTCTGCATTACACAAATGTATTGTATTTTTACAGATGAAGAGTATAATGAAGTGTAATGTGCAGTACAACATCTGCATGCATTACAGCATGATTAAATTATGCTGTTGCAGCTCTGTGGTGTTATCGATGCTACTGCTGTTTTACAACTGTTGCTTTTTGTGGTTTATTTTAACTTGTTTTTGAAGTTTCTGTTTGAATTGACTATTTGTTTACTGTCATTATTGTTGATTTTTGATGACACTGACCAACTGAGTGTTGACCATAACTTTAGTCACTGTGCACATTTGTTTATGTAAACGTTACTGTAAATGATTTTTCAAGACTGGAAATTAACTCTCAGAATTTATGATTAAAATACAATATACATATTGTTAATGTAACATGAAATTGTTGTAAAAACAAACTGTTGTTGGTTTTATTTTATTTTATTTTGTAATCTGCAGTGTGTTATTGTATTCACGTACTGGAGAATATCTCATAATAAAACACTTGGAATTTATTTCAGCAGTTACAGATAATATTTCCTAATTTTTCAGTTCCAAACTTTCATTTTGTCAGACAAACTATTTAAATGTTGACTGAACTGTCAAATGTACAAAATGTTGACATTACATGAAGACTAAATTGAAGTGAATTTTAGGTCATTTAGTATGAATAAGTGAATATACCAAAATACTAAAAAAAAAAACAATAAAACTGAGGATACACTTTTGTGTTTAATAATTCGGCCTTTTTAAAGCATGGGGACTTGCGATTGCAAATATTTGTTATTCAGGATTAGAATATATTTTTAATTCCATGTAGTGTTTTTGTTTAGACTTTGCTGTAAAAGTAGAGTAATTCATGTTTTCTTTGGTGAAGTTTCTTATATTGGAATACAACTTGTTTTGGATGTAAAGAAATAACTCTATATAAACTTTTTAAATTGATTACACAAGTTATACTAAGAAAAGAACTAAGGATGTTCAATAACACAGTTATGTAATGTTTATGCTCAGCTTAACTTAAAGTGCAGGATTATTGAACTTGTATCCACAAGTAAAAATAAATCATATATATATATGTATATATATATATATATATATTCAAATTCTGATTTGTTACACCGTAAATGCTCTTTTACAAAAATATTCTCTTTACTATCTGGAAAATATCAACAAAAACGTATAATGCACTGTGAAAGGATATCTGCTTATACTGTACAAATATTCAGCTCATATGTGCAATTTAAATGACAATTCTTTTTATCTTTTTATCATACTAACAAAAATTTCTGTACATATCTATTTTTACATAAAAGTACATAAAAGGTACATTGATTCTACATAAAAGAATCAATGTCTTTGCAATGGTTGTAAACTAAACGTTTAAAGAGATGAGCACAATGTTACATCTTTAACTGCAGGAAACTACTTGTATGTTAGCAGTTTAGCATCCTAACCCTTTTTAGTTATACAGAAATATGTACAACTCTGCGTTTTCTGTGTTTGAAGAGGCTAAGAGCAGTTATATTTCAGATTTTAAATTCTTTCACATAAAAATCACCTGAATTCTGATTTCATTACTGTAATGCAGATGTGCATTTGAGATACATTGGGTTTCTTTTTACATTAGTAGAATTTCAGTGCTAAAATAGATTAAACTGGTCTAAATACATTTACATAAACAGACCAAAACTAAAATTTAAATTAGAAATCAGAAAGAATGTTCACACATTTATTTTTGTTTGTTTACTTGTCTATTGAGTACTTAAAATACATTATATATCACACAGAGATTACTTTAGCTGTCCGTTTTCTCACTCTGTACAAGTATAAAGAAGAACCGAAGAAATGTTATCTTGTGTTCTCTGCCACTTCAGCAGTGTGTTTAAAATTACACCTGATGGAAAATTTGCAAAAGGTTTCAGTGCTAGTGGCTTAAGTGGGCATGACCGTTATGACACATAGTACACATTTATAATAAGTATAATACAGATGGACAGATGAAACAAAATATGAATTGGCTGGTTAAACTGAGAAAAATACAATCAACAGACAAGGAAACAGATTTTGGGCTGTATTACAGGTTTCGAACTAACGGGCAAGTGCATATGTGCAACACATGTATAACCACCCACTCACACATTACAGGTTTCGAACTAATGGGCAAGTGCATATGTGCAACACATGTATAACCACCCAGTCACACATTACAGGTTTCGAACTAATGGGCAAGTGCATATGTGCAACACATGTATAACCACCCACTCACACATTACAGGTTTCGAACTAATGGGCAAGTGCATATGTGCAACACATGTATAACCACCCAGTCACACACACACACACACACACACACACACACACACACACACATGCACCTCACATACTGTATTTAACCACTTTCCTATCATATGTCTCAGCAAATGGCGCCTCAATAGAAGCGAAACTAGAAATAGAGAAAAGTTCTGCATCACACGCCTAGTACCATAAATAATAGCTTTAACCACACTCAGTTGCACTGCAGTGGAAATTTACACAACGACTTTCTGTAACTCCAATCCACTGAACTTCAAATGACATCAAACAAAATGCACATATGCCTGCCCAGCGAGAGCAGTTACTATCCATAAACTTTGTTCATCCTTTTAATTACTTAATATGAAACTTGATATTTTCATGTATTTTGTATATGCTTGGCTAAAAAGATGTGTTTAATCAAGATTTAAACAGAGTGTGGATTAAAGGTGACATATCATGAAAATCTGACTTTTCCAGGTTTTAAGTGCTATAATCAGGTCCCCGGTGCATCTACCAGCCAAGGAAACGTGAAAAAGATGCACCCAGTCACACACACACACACACACACACACACACACACACACACACATGCACCTCACATACTGTATTTAACCACTTTCCTATCATATGTCTCAGCAAATGGCGCCTCAATAGAAGCGAAACTAGAAATAGAGAAAAGTTCTGCATCACACGCCTAGTACCATAAATAATAGCTTTAACCACACTCAGTTGCACTGCAGTGGAAATTTACACAACGACTTTCTGTAACTCCAATCCACTGAACTTCAAATGACATCAAACAAAATGCACATATGCCTGCCCAGCGAGAGCAGTTACTATCCATAAACTTTGTTCATCCTTTTAATTACTTAATATGAAACTTGATATTTTCATGTATTTTGTATATGCTTGGCTAAAAAGATGTGTTTAATCAAGATTTAAACAGAGTGTGGATCTGTGCACTAACAATTAGCTCAGATAATTTAGAAAAACAACCTGGTCTTGATGAAACACATTGCTGGGTATCATTGACATAACAATGGAAGCTAATACCCTGCCTTCTAACAGTATTTCCCAGGGGAAATATGTGCGTATATTGAACATACAGTAGCAGAGGGACTAAAACAGAACCTTGCGGCACGCCATACTTTACAAGTATTAAACTAGATAGTTCTTCATTTAAATAAACAAAATTGTAACAATCAGACAGATAGGATCAGAGCCTGAATGCCTGTCCCGGAATACCAGTGTAGTTTAGTAGGTGCTCTAAGAGTATATCATGATCTGTAGTGTTGAACGCAGCACTAAGATCAAGTAAATCATTTGTAAATTTAGCTAGTGCAGTTTCTGTGCTATGATTGGGCCTGAAACCTGACTAAAACTTTTCATAGATTATCATTCATTAGAAGGAGCATAACTGAGCAGATACACCCCCCCCCACACTTTGAGATTTTGAAATGAGTGGAATTTGCTAATTCATTTGGATCCAGTTGTGGTTTCTTAAAAAGAGGCTTAATAATTCCCAACTTGAAGAATTTTGGTAGTTGACATTGATAAAGAGGAGTTGATAATGTTGTGAGGAGGCTCTCTTGCTACAGGTAACACTTCTTCTCTTACAGTTTTTCTCGATTGCTTAAACACATTTCTTGAAACTATGCCTCGTATTCTCAAAACAGTAAACACAAATCCATAACGACTCACCCAATTCCCCAAACATCCTATTTTCAGGAAGCACTCATTACTGTAACTGTCACACATCCTTTTTACAGGAAAAAATGGAAACATACTGAAACTCTATCTGTATGCGAGGCAATCTGATGCATTTCTTTATTACAGTAGCATAATCCTCCTTCACCACGTCCTCCTTCTCCTTCACCACGTCCTCTTCCTCTCCCTCCTCCTTCACCACATCCTCTTCCTCTCCCTCCTCCTTCACCACGTCCTCTTCCTCTCCCTCCTCCTTCACCACGTCCTCTTCCATCTCCTTCACCATGTCCTCTTCCTCCTCCTTCACCACGTCCTCTTCCTCTTCCTCCTCTTCCTCTTCCTCTTCGACCTATTCCTTCAATCTCACAGATTCTCTGCAAAACACATGAAACACAGTAGAGTAAATCACTGCCCTGAAGCACAGTTCAAGAGGGCACAAATGGCAGCATAAACTGCTATACTGTGATAGTACACAATACTTCATACGATATCAAAACTCATGCCTGAACATATTCCACTCGTTGGTCTTTCACTCTGTCAGAGTGCTTTTTGAAAAATGACGTTATGGTTTTCAAATTTTAATTCAAAAGCCTGGTTATAGTGTTTTAGCAATCGAGAAAAACTGTAATTTAGTTGGTATGAAATTACCATACCAAGCATGTTGTTGGTTTAATTTTATTTATTTATTTTTTTTTTTAAAGCTCTTTCTGTCCTATAGTTATAAAGCATTGTATTAGTTTCCAGCACTGGGTTGTATTTAACCCAGCATTTTTTAGAGTGTGGGCGCTAAATAAGACTGAAAGACACTGCCAAAAGTTGTACGCCTACTATTGTTTTTCTGATACTTTCGATTTTCTTTAAGTCATTACTACTAAACAGTGACAAAATACTCTGTTTGGACAAAAATTTAAATTGTTTGTTATTCTCGCCACTGTACTAAATAAAAACCTGGGATTGTTTGATTATTAATGGAGACGCTCAGTCCTGGCAACTTTTAGAGCCTGTCTATAGCTGGACATACTGTTTTTTTGTATGCAATTCTAAAGACTTTTCCAGATGGACAGACTTTCCATTTTTTTTATTTTGTTTTATTTATTTTATTTGATGGGGGCAGTAACATGCTAGTGAAGCTAGCATTTAATTTAATTTTACTTGATTACATATGAGCGATCTTCCTGACCAACACTCTTGTATGGGAATATTACTAGGCAAAACTTTATTTTATAGTGTTGTAACAAATACATTACTAAGTAATATAGAAATATACAACAACAATACAATGTATTGTAAAGTACAAGCAGTTTTTTTCAGGTTTTTAATGTAAGAGGAGATTGTAAATAGAAGAATAGAAATAGAAGATTGTAAATAGGTCCAGTTTTCATGTTGACTTTAATTATAAATATTTCATTTATAGTCCAGGCAATAACTCTGTCGATTTTTCTTTACACATTATGTAATAAAGAGTCTCTACTCTGTCTCTCTATCCACCAAAGGGTTATTAGCCTAAAATGTCTGAAGACCTCTAGTGTACTCTCATTAACATGTGTGCATGTTTTGAGCAGGAAGGGGCATACTTTACAGGATAATGGAGGATCCAGGGCTGTGATTGGCTGTTTTTTTCTGTGCGGTAAAATGTGAGGGGGTGGGCTTGCCTTTCTGGAGGAGGAGGAGGAGGAGGAACAGGAGACTGTGATGGAGTGTGTGTGTGTGAGAGAGAGTAAGCAGCCACACACATGCTGGTTGGCATGGACACACGACAGGCAAATGGAAAAAAAAAATTCTAAAGATTGTGCTTCCTTCCAGTCCATAATCAGGTAAGGAAAAGAAAATGACAAATAAAGAAAAATGGAGACAGACAGAGGGACACTGGTTGTTTGCAGACTGATGAATGTGTGTAATCTCAACAGACAGGTGGATAGATGTATGCTTTGTGTTCTTGTGTGAAGGTCTGCTCACATGTGCATGATGAAGAACATGGTGATATTCCTATAGACTGTCACATAACATGGATTGTTTGTGAATAGATATATTTGTGGTCATTTGCACATACATGAAAGATGCAGCATGCAGGTCTTCACTGCATATCACATATATGTTTAATGGCTAACAAGCTTGTGAGTCTTCAATAACAGTTCGGACTGTATTTGTGCGTATAAAGTGCATGCACGTTTATGGATGCTTGCAGGTCTTCTCAGTGGCTTTGCTGCTTCTGATGGTATCATGGTAACAGCTCAAAACGCTGTCAGATCTGTCCTCCTGCTAGTTTGCTGTGCTGTCCTCTGCTCCTGTATAGGTGAGTGTCTCTGATCTTGGCTCAATGCCCCATCTGTGCCTGAGCGAAATCTCATGAAACCTGTCAAGAACACACCCAGGCAGTGGTGGACGAAGTACACAAATCAAGTACTTGAGTAAAAGTACAGATCCGTAAAATAAAATAAAGGAAATAATGAATATAATAAGGAAAATATAATTAGATTACAGCAGATTTAGTTCACAAACATCTGACAGCTTTGACCTAAATATGATTTTCAGTTACAATAATGACATTAGTAACTTACTTTTAACAGCATCAGAAGCGCGCGAGCTCACAAGATCTCCCGGTTCTTACTTGTGAATTCAGTTCACTGGAGACTCGCACTAAACGGATAATTTGAATCAGTGAGTTGTCGACTCTAGAACAGCTGCAATCGGATCATTCCTATTCGTGAATGAATCATTTGGTGCGATTTGCGAACCGATTTAACGGGTTCATTGAAAAGAATCAGTTTGTTCATGAATCAGACACCGCTTCTGCGTATCGGAGCACGTGATATTATAAGGAGTAACGATACGTTTTATGAAATGTAGTGAAGTATAAAGTACGATCTTATGCTTTGGAATGTAGTGAAGTAAAAGTAAAAGTTACTCAAAATAAAACTACTCCAGTAAAGTACAGATACATGAAAAATGTACTTAAGTACAGTAACGAAGTAAAACTACTTCGTTACTGTCCACCACTGTACCCAGGCCATAATTCAACTCAAAATTAAAAGAAAGAAATTCAAATTTATATGTACTATATAAATAATTTCTATAATTATTTTAGGACCATTAAGAAAAAAAAAAATTCCTAGAATCAAAAAGTGTGCTTGAATTTGGAATGTTGTTTTGTCCATAATGGAAGTCAGTTTTCACCTTCCATATGGTATATGGTAATTCCATATGGAATTTTTCAACATTCTTCAAAATATAAATTTTTTCAGGGGATTTTTCAGTCTGCAGATTGCATTATTACCTAAGTAGGTAATTGAATCCCATCACATTGTGATAACCGTCTGATTTACATTATTATTTTTTAAGTTTATACGTTTATTATTTCACTTATTACATTGATACTCACCAAATAATAAATATGTGGATGTGAAATATTGATTTGAATTACTTGTGTAACTATACAGTGGTTGTATATTTTATTAAAGTTTTCACTAAGAAAAAAAAAGTCTACTACAATGTAGCTTTTCCCTTGGGCTCAGCTTTGGTACACTGCATAAATTGAAAATGTGTAGTTATTAGTCTAAGAAGCTATTTTTTAAACTGAGCTGACCCTTAACATTTCTTTTGTTGGTGTAATCTAATGTGGTCGTGTTGATTTAGTAATATTGGATTGTATAATTTAGTCATTACATTTGTGTATTAATTGGATAAAACTGCATTTATGTATTTAAAACAGTATTTATTTCTGTTACCAGCAAATATGCATTTTGCTGACCGCCTAAAGCCTTATATTTAGCATATGCTTGTAGGCTGTATCGTCAGTGGCACATGGATATTGCATTTGTTACTGTCAGTCTTTGTATTTCAATTAGTGACTGTCAATCCAGTTCATTTTAATTCTACAAAAATTACTTTATTATAAGATAAAATATAATGAAAAGCTCAACAGTGTTTGCACATTAAGAGCAGAAATTTAGAGCAGAAATCATTATGCCTGAAGCGATTCAGGGTGTTTTAATAAGTCATGATTTATATGTTTACCAACATTGATTATTACTTTATGATAGAGTACATGTCCACTGAAACAGTGTGACCTGAGGATTAATACATTTTCTAATCAGTGTTACTGGTTTATTTATTATCAGTTTTTATTGATTAAGGGAGACCAGACCACAGATATTGATCAATGGGAAAACAAGCTGCAACCAGAATACCATCTGCGGTTGCCTGTGAAATTAACAGTTAAAGAGCATCAAGATTTATAAGCACAGAAACTGAGCTTTGGGGCGGAGATAAAATTGCAAAATTCAATCAATATCTAAATACCGAGCTGAATAATAGGCACAGAATGCAATCAATATATGCTATTTGGGTCGTACCACACTTTTTATAGGATAAATGCAGTACCAATGGCTAACAACCTCAGTTTTAGACAGAAATGAGAAAAATGACACTCACCGTGTTTTATGGCTTCTGGGTCAAATCATTCCCTTGAGACTCAGTGAGGCTAGATGATTGATTCTGTCTTATATTACATCCAGCTTCAGACATGCAAAAAACTGAATTCCAGAAACATTTTTTTTATATGCAGTTTTGAGTCAAAACAGGCTTGTGTGCGTAAGAATAAATACATTCACACACATATATTTTGCATTCATTATTCAACATATTTTTACTTACCCAAAAGTAGTATAGAAAATGTGAAGAAAAAAAGGTCTATATTAGTCATACATATTGTCGTGACATGACATGTGACATGTGGCCAAGTATGGTGACCAATACTTGGAATTAGTGCTCTGCATTTAACCCATCCAAAGTGCACACACACAGCAGTGAACACACACACCGTGAACACACACCCGGAGCAGTGGGCAGCCATTTATGCTGCGGCGCCCGGGGAGCAGTTGGGGGTTAGGGATCACCTCAGTCATGGTATTGAAAGTGGGAGAGAGCGCTGTACATTCACTCCCCCCACCTACAATCCCTGCCGGTACGAGACTCGAACCCGCAACCTTTGGGTTACAAGTCCGACTCTCTAACCATTAGGCCACGACTTCCCCAACATTGGGGAATTTTAGCAACATTCTTACAACAAACTCGTTTGTTGTGCTAAGTTGTGCTTCTACTGTCATTTGTAGAGTTACTGCAAGTAAATAATTCTAAATAAGTCCCTTCTGAGGTTCCATTTCAGTTAGAACACTTTCATTAGATGTGACCGCATATGTAGGCAACAGACAGCTCACTGGGTTTTTGGAACAGAGCTATAGAGTGTGACATTTCACATTAAAGAACATCCCTCACACCAGTGATGTTAACACAACCCAGATCATCTAAACCAATTTCACACTCAGAGATTCATAAATCGCCATTCATAACTCTACCAGCCCCCGCAGAATTGAACGCGTGTTCAGCAAATCATGTTGGGTTTCCCTTAGAGACCTTGAGAGGAAAATCAGATCACACAGGATGTTGGCATGATAGCAACAGCTGCTGGAGATCTAATAACAATGCCAAATGAGCTTTATTAGAGTTAATCAAGTATATGCTGCACATTACAAACAGACGTCATTTTTATGGCAACTTTGAAAGGCTCAATCTCTGATATTCTGTGATATTCCATCATTCCAGTAAGAATTTATTCTGTTTTTTTGAATTTGTCAATGATAAAATTCAACTTACCAGTATAAAATATAGCTCTTTATACAATACAGATTGTTTCAAAGCAGCTTCACAGTAATAAACAGGAAATTAACAGAATTAGTGAAATATATTAGATAATTTTAAACCCTTCAAATATGAGACAAATTTAAATTCTGCTGTAAAACAGCTCTAAACAGACAACAGTTCAAGCCAGTTCTGTTCAATAACTGGGTACATTTATTTAATTATGAAACAAGCTCAGTTCAGCGATCAGAAGCTCTATAAAAAGCAATAGTGTTGTTACTGAGCTCAAGTCAGTTCAATGTTGATTCAATTCAGTTCAATAACAGTGTCAGTGTTGCAAAATTCATTACAGATGAAACAAATTTGATTCAGGGATGAAGCAAATCTATTCAACTCCAACTCATCCAATAGTGTCAGAGCAGTCATATCATATGGATAATAGTATGCAATATTATGAGCCAGATTTACTAAACAGGGCAAATTAGAATGTGACTGCAATTCCATAAAAGCTCTGATGGTAGTGTAAAGTTCTGACAATGTGCAAATTAAAGAACACAGATGCAGCCAGCTCATTTCCACAAGACCAGTGCAGTCTACCAAGAGCAATGCTGCCATGTCATTTGCAAAATAGTTTAAAACATGTTTATTTGGGCATTAAATAATGGGATAAATATCAGTAAATTGACTTTATCAATTTAGTAAATCATGCTTCATGAATTATTTAAATACTCTCCCAGGGGCGCTGCTATGGTTTCCAGACCCTCTGAAAATCATTGACTCGTGTCGTCCTAACCTTTCTCACCCCCGTTACGGCGCCCCTGTACTCTCCTCCCATACATTTTGCATCTGAAAGAGAACATCCTAAATGCTTCCAAAAACTGCTCATGCCTTTTCATTGCTTATTTTTTTTTACTGTCTTTAGTAAATGACATTTTATGAGATTTCCACCTGGCTCTGTTGGAGAGTCAATTCTGCTCTGGTTTAAATGATAGATTTAGAGGGGGCAGGTGTAAGGTTGTTACAAAATCTATATGTCTTGGGTGAGTTGTTCATTGTGAGATCAATGTGATCATTGGCAAAGTGTCAACCAAATTGTCACACCTTCTATAAACTGTGTGTGGGACTGTTGCCATTTAATTACTGTTGTTTAGTGTTCCAGTCCCTCCTGATTGGATTTGAGAGATTAACATGAAGTTGTTGTTTTGTTTAAGGGCCTCCTGTGCTGTCTTCCTATACCAGGACAGAAGACAAGCTGTTTAAGCATCTCTTCAGCAACTACCAGAAATGGGTGAGACCAGTGGAGGATCTAAACAGAACGGTGCAGGTGAAATTTGGTCTGGCTATCTCCCAGCTCGTGGATGTGGTGAGAAGTAGTGATGCTGAAACAGCAATCTCCTTATCAAAATCTTGTCTTACAATAAACACATTTTTTTTGGTCAGAATGAGAAGAACCAGCTGATGACAACCAATGTTTGGATGAAGCAGGTAAAGCAGGACTAATCCATTAAGGTTTATCTGATTAATACGAAATATTAATTATTTTTATTAGACCTTTATTTTGCTCTTGTCATTGTGTTCTGTTCTGGTAGTATTTAGTCATTGGTACACAACTGACACACATTGATTTTTATTTGTGAGGGGATCAGCTTTTCAGATGAATCCATGTGTCTCTGCATTCAGGAATGGACAGACATGAAGCTCCGATGGAATCCGGATCATTATCTGGGCATCACCTCCATCAGAGTTCCCTCAGACTCCATCTGGATTCCTGACATTGTTCTCTATGACAAGTATGTGTTGCCACTCAGTGCCTACCTGTATGAGTCAGAAAGGAAACCAGACAGGGACTGAACCTGACGTTTAACATTTCTGTTAGAACAAAAAATATCATAGAGATTCATAATATTTTTTTATGGATATTAAAAGTGATGTTATGTATACATATACTGCATCACATGACTTACTTATTTCATACATATGCCTAAATTGTGAGTAACCATTATTATAAAATACCTTTTTGAATCTGAAGAAGAAGAAGAAGAAAGCAGTTTGGTACTAGATAGTCCGTTGAGCGTTCTTAAAAGAAGAATCTTAAAATTTTTTATTTTGAAGCCTGATCAAGTCTAAATAGTTCTAATGCTTGAGTTTTATTTTTGTAACCTGACAAATGAAAACCAAACTGTTACACTTCAAATGTATGGTTTTACAAGTCAAATCCTTTGTGCTCGACCCCTGTAGAAATGTCAGAGAAAACCGTTTAGAAAATTATCATTTCAATTAGGTCAATATTTATTTCCCAATGTCTCCAACTTCTTGCCTTGCTTGTAAAAGTACAAAAATCTTGACTTTTGTGATTTGAAATGCTACTCTGAGTAAGAAAGACAATTTTTACTTTAATTTGACAATATGAGAATGTTAATTTTGGACCTGCCTGTATCTCAGCTTGATGACCGAGTGATTCTCACTTGCAGTGCAGATGGTAATTTCGAGGCCACAGTGACAAAAGCGGTGGTGAGATATGATGGCACTATCTCCTGGACCCCTCCTGCTAACTATAAATCTGCCTGCACCATTGATGTGACGTTCTTCCCCTTTGACCTTCAGAACTGCTCCATGAAGTTTGGCTCCTGGACCTACGATGGTTTCCAGGTATGCTGTTTTAAACTGTTATTAAAGGCATGAAAATCCAATGTTTACATCTAGAAAGGAAGACCTAAAAATTTACCTAAATTGTACCTAATTAGCTATCTGTAAATAGTACAGATAAAGTAACTGAAATTACTCATACTGTATATTCTAAGTCCTCTGAAGCATAGCTTTTTGTTTAATATATGGAAATGTATGTAACAACTGCATAATATTCCTTTTTTAAGGTGGACATTCTCCTTGAGGATGTACATGTGGACAAACGTGACTATTTTGACAACGGTGAATGGGAGATTGTGACAGCCACAGGTAGCCGAGGTTTGAGAAGTGATGGAACCTTTTTCTATCCATCCATCACTTACTCCTTTATTATCAGACGTCTTCCTCTTTTCTACACACTCTTCCTCATCATCCCCTGCATTGGATTGTCTTTCCTGACCGTGCTGGTGTTTTATCTCCCATCTAACGGAGGAGAGAAAATCTCCCTCTGCACATCTGTCCTCGTCTCTCTCACTGTCTTCCTTCTGGTGATAGAAGAGATCATCCCTTCCTCCTCAAAGGTGGTACTCTTTTTAAGAATTCAGAGCTATATTAAGTGATTTATATATTTAATTGATGTGTACTGTATGTCAGTGTGCCACACACATTTTTGAATTATTTCACATTATTTTTCAGCTATTGGATGTTTTACTACAGAACTAAGTTAATTCATTTTAGGCACTGAAGTGCTTTTCTGTATTTACTTTGAGGGCCCTTTTGTCATTCTGCAGTTGTGGTGGCAGATTCTGTCACTCACCTCTAGATGTCAAAAACTCCAACTGCAATGCATAATTTCTGGATAGAACCATATAAGTAACACTTTTGAATACATAGAATGGTATACATGTTATATCGGTAACACTTTAGTATAGGGAACAATTCTGACTAGTTGCTTATTAGAATGCCTATTATTAAAATATTGGCTGTTTATTAGTACTTATAAAGCACATATTCTGCATGGCCATATTCAACATCCTTACCCAATACCTAAACTTAACAACTACCTTACTATTGTTAAGCAGCAAATTAGGAGTTTATTGAGGCAAAAGTCATAGTTAATGATTTATTAATAGCGAGAATTGGACCTTAAAGGGGTCATAGAGTTTTATCTCCCATCTAACGGAGGGGAGAAAATCTCCCTCTGCACATCTGTCCTCGTCTCTCTCACTGTCTTCCTTCTGGTGATAGAAGAGATCATCCCTTCCTCCTCAAAGGTGGTACTCTTTTTAAGAATTCAGAGCTATATTAAGTGATTTATATATTTAATTGATGTGTACTGTATGTCAGTGTGCCACACACATTTTTGAATTATTTCACATTATTTTTCAGCTATTGGATGTTTTACTACAGAACTAAGTTAATTCATTTTAGGCACTGAAGTGCTTTTCTGTATTTACTTTGAGGGCCCTTTTGTCATTCTGCAGTTGTGGTGGCAGATTCTGTCACTCACCTCTAGATGTCAAAAACTCCAACTGCAATGCATAATTTCTAGATAGAACCATATAAGTAACACTTTTGAATATATAGAATGGTATACATGTTATATCGGTAACACTTTAGTATAGGGAACAATTCTGACTAGTTGCTTATTAGCATGCCTATTATTAAAATATTGGCTGTTTATTAGTACTTATAAAGCACATATTCTGCATGGCCATATTCAACATCCTTACCCAATACCTAAACTTAACAACTACCTTACTATTGTTAAGCAGCAAATTAGGAGTTTATTGAGGCAAAAGTCATAGTTAACGAGCTCAAAACGCGCCGTTTTTGTCTTCGTCCCTTTAAATGCAAATGCTCCCGGCCCCCTTTTCAGAAGAGGGCGGAGCTTCAAAAGCCAAAGCTCCCACCGGCACACTGGCAACACACAACAATCGCATGCACTGAAACTGTCAGAAACTCTCAAGCGATCGGCTCACATTGCTTTCATATGCTAATTTATAACTACCACTTTTCTATTTACGATCATTCTGGTAGCACGTGAAGGTAGCATCAGTGAAAACAGGCAGAGACGACGGTAGCTTTAGCAACATTAGCCTTACAGAGTGCCAAGGAGCTCTTTCAGAAAGGCATTTTGAAAATAAAATATGAAGTGCTTACTTTGTCTGGAGTTGACATTCGCGCACGAAGCCTTGGTATTGATCCCTCTTTCAGAATCAGACTTTGCGAAAATCCAGCGTTGAAATGACCCTTGTTTGTGAGGCAGTCTGGTGTAAAATGATTGGCATGACTTTACTGATTTTTTTCGGTACATTTCCTTCGAAAATTAAACTTAACCACAGTGTCCTTAGCGGCTCAGATGGAGGGAGACTATGGAGCTCCTACGTTCATTGGTGCATCCCAAAACATAACACTTCTAATGCCTCTTTGGCAGTGACATTGTATATCTCCAGTAATGATGGACTGCTGCTTCTCACTCAGGGCAGAGATCGTCACAAATGGGTGGGACTTTTTCCCTACGATGACATGTATGTAGGGCAGCAGTTCTCAATTCCAGTCCTCGCGCCCCACCGCTCTGCATATTTTGCATGTCTCTCTTAGTTAACACACCTGATTCAGATAACCAGCTTGTTAGAAGTGAGCTCCGTGCATGAACTTTGTTCCAATTGACATGGTCCCTACACTGCTTCCTACTCCCTGAGCAGGGAAAATTATGGCGGAATATTCTGTGATGTTCATTTTTGTTCATTTCGCTTGTTCTGAGACTGTTTACGAAAGAAAAAAAACTTATTTTAATAACACACAATAAAATAATTATATACTTTGACACACATTAGTAAGTATGCTGACTAGACATATTTAAATGTTTTTTTTGTTCTCAGCTCATGTCTTTAATAATTCATTTATTTAAACCTGTGACACTGCATTGTGGTTCAAGGGTTAACTCTTGGTTATTCAACATCCAGTCCCTCACTCTGAAGATGTTCACTTTATGAGTCTTTGTGACACTTGTTTTGCTTATCACTAGCAAATTCACTTGACAACCCACTGGCTTCATCTAAGGGTAAGAGGGTTTTTTCTTCTATTATTTTGTATTTATTTATTTTTTGTTCATATTTCTGTTGATGTGTTACCATTCTTTAAATAGGTCCTTAAACTTTTTTGTTATTGCCTCTCATTGTATATTTTCATCTTGTAAGTTCCATACTCACAAATCTTCTTTGTCTATGCCTTTCACAACTTAATCCTTGCGTCCTATTTACACCTAATTTATGTAATATACATTAAGTAACTGTTTATGAAATATGCACTTGCAATTCAAATACTGGAACATGCTATTTAATCTTAGTGACTATAGATGTTCTTGTTTAGATAAGTAAAATATTGTTCTAAAAACTGTTATCTAGTTATCTTGCAAAACGCATTTTCAGTATTTTTTTGTCGTTTTCCAGTAGAAATATCAAAACAACATAAACTAACAAGTATTGTTTTTCTTGTTTTCCATTAGAAAACAAGATAACTTTACTGCAGAAGTAAAAATATTTTAAAAATAAAATGTAAAAAACAAGAGGTTTGTTTTCTGTTGTGTGCAGCAGATTTAACATTTCAAGTTCCTACATTTTTCTTAAACAGTGTAACACTAGAGAATGGGTAAAATCTGTTGAAGCCAAGCAACCAGCTTTACCAGACACAACTGCAAACACAATAAGCTTGTTTGAGATAACAAACACCTCGTCTTGAATGTAGATGAGAGTAGACGGCTGCAGCCAGAGAAAGGAACCAAATAAGAGCTGACAATTCTCTCTTTACAGGACAGGCAATCTACATGAACAAATGCAAATTAGTTTTAAAATATCACATTCACATCATTTGTTGCTAATTAAGCGGATGCATCCACAATGTATAGTTGATATAGATAACAGAATATCATTAGACAAATACAAGATGTCACAGTTGTGAGCCTTGCTGCTCAGCATGAACATCAAAACAAGTCAGACTGTCACTGATGGCATTTTTATCTGATGTGTTGAATAATCAGGCATGCTGTTGATTGGATCTGATGTATAATAGAACATATTTACGAATTATGATGGGCGAATTTTAAACGATTTTTAGCCGATTTGGGTCTAGATTTAGGGGTGGGCCTTCATGATTTTAGCAAGTCTGTATAATAGAACATATTTACGAATTATGATGGGCGAATTTTAAATGATTTTTAGCCGATTTGGGTCTAGATTTAGGGGTGGGCCTTCATGATTTTAGCAAGTTGGCAAGTGATTGAAACATGCTCATCTTGCCTCCCCTGATAAGGAAATGGCCATTTTGGTTTTGAAAAGACATCATTGGGCCTGTCCTAATACCCACACTTGTGGTCTTGGCCATTTGAGATACACATGACAGGAAATAAATGTGCAAAACTGTCCCATGTCTGAAAAAAGCCAAAGCTCAGTACCCTTGAGCTAAATACACTAAATTCACACTTTCTCTAATGATATCGCTCAGAGTGGTATTTGAGGCTAAGCCTATGTTAAATTAATTAAATATTACATATAATTTGGTGGTAAAACATAAAGTGTTGCACATTGTATGTGCAGAGACAAGTACTGTATGTATATTTTGTAGAACATTTGCAACTGCTTTTGATCTCGTAATTACAGGTAGAAGCACCTAAATAAATTTGATCTTGTTACATATCTGAATAGACATTGAGAAGTTTATTCTAAAAGGGCAAAGTACTGAAAATCAAAAGGTATAAACAAAGGTCTTTGAAAATGTTACATTCCACACACTTGCATTGAAATACAATGAGAAAGTAGACAAGTAGTTAATTGCAAAGAGAGCAAGTGTGGGTATTGTGACAGGCCCGTTCTCAAAGAGAAAGATAACAGAGGCACAAATGACAGGATACACAAATGACCCACACAGCCCATATCTACAATTGGTCCTGCCCCAAATTAACCCTAACCTTGGTTTAGGATGATCAAATGGAGCAATGTTTTGATAGCAGCACAGACACACAGTATGTATACTTTTCAGGAAAATTAACCTACAAATGGAGTATGTATAGTTGTCACTGTGCATTGAATAGTAATTTGCAAGAGGGGAAATTCATATTTTAGCTTAAAAACTGTTTTGCATTGTTTCTTGAAGGATTCTAATGGCTCTAAGAGGGTACTTAAACAGGATTGGGTTTACTGGACCATATGACAAACCTGATCTGGACACTTTACGCACCATCCATAAGCTGCATGTTATGACCATTCCATTTGAGAACCTCAGCATCCACTGTGGGGAGAAGAACACGATGGACCTGAACATCATCTATGATAAAATAGTCAAAAGCAATCGTGGAGGCTGGTGTTGTGAAAACAACCTCTTGTTCTCATGGGTCCTAAAGGAGATGGGTTACAAATACACCACACTAGGCTCCAAGGTGTTTAATAAGTTCCAAAATGATTTCTACCCCGTGGACTCTCATCTCATCAATATGGTGGAGATTGAGGGGAAGCCTTACATTACCGACGTGAGCTATGGAGTGTCGTGCCAACTGTGGTATCCCTTAGAGATGATCTCGGGTAAAGATCAGCCGCAGCCTCCAGGTGTGTTCCGCCTGCTAAACAATGGGATGACGTGGGTTCTGGAGAAGACTACAAGAAAGCAAGTGGTCAAAGACAAGGCCTATGCTCATTCCAGCCTCATTGACAGGCGTCTGACGAAGAAAATGTATTGCTTTCCATTAACACCCCGTGATAAAGAGCATTTTGTGGAGACCCTGGATTGCTTGCAGACCAGTCCTGATTCTCGGTTTGTGCTGAAGTCCATTTGCTCCCTTCAGACGCCCAACGGCTTCAGAGCTCTGATTGGCTGGACTTACAGCGAGATAACATACAACCCCGAGGAGGACTGTGACATGGTGCACATGAAGGAAATCCCTGACTGTGAAATAGAAGCTGTGCTGAAGGAAAAGTTTAATGTGATGTTAGTTAATAAGTTCACACCTAAAAACAAAAAAGCTAATTATTGCATGTAATACAGTACTGTACCATGACCCGTAAGTATTGTCAAGCATCTCAGTGGACAATACTTGTCACCAGAGATGGAAAAACTCTCATACTTCCTTGAACGGCCTTTTCTTTAGGATGTGACAAACAGGTCTAACCATTAGAAGAGTTTCTGTGAATGTCTAGCCCTGAATGCAGCACTGTTTCTGTGTGTCTCAATGTTTCTTATGATTTTGAAAATATTAATTAACATGGACATATAATCAATGTACTGTTAAAAGATTGTTTAAGAATTATTGACTTATGTTTTGTCGCTCCAAAACAGTGAATTTACACGTCCACTGATTAAATACAGCTCCATATTTTGTGCCAACAATAATGTATTTTGAATTATTGGCTGATGAGAGCATAAAAATTTAGATTATATTTAGAAACAAAAATAAAAGAATTAATAAATTTCATGAGAAATTGTAAATATTTTTGTGCGTGCGTGTGTGTGTGTGGGTGTGGGGGGGGTTATCACCACTTGATGTCCAATAAAATTCAGGTTAAGGTTAGAATCTCCCCTTTAAACTATAATCGAACCTCACCTCTTCACTTACTAATAAAGTGTGTAAATGTTTGTCCAGGGTGCTGATAAAACAGAGCACAGATAGCATTGTGAGTTAAAACTGGTTACTAACAACAGGTCAGTTTAATGTTTAAATTCAGCAGTTTTGAGTTTGCCACAGCTAAGTAGTTTACAGCTAACAAACAGCTGACATTCTCTCCAAATATTGCAATCTTGGATTAAAAAGTGACCAATTATAATGCATCAAGTCAATAAATTATACTTGCAAAAGATTTTTTAAATCTCTCTCTCAATTAAAAACAGAGGGAAACTGCATGTACAGTATAATAATTATACAGATGTTGATTCAAATGGGTTTAGTCACGGCACAATATATTCAAAATATAAAATGACATTTATTTTCATTTACATTTATGTCATGTCTCTTTTATAGTTTTATATGTCTCTTTTAACTTTAACTCTTTTAAGTAAAACGGCTAATAATAGTATTAACTAGGAAATGTCACTGCACCATACCACATTGTTTTCAGTACAATTATATTTGAGTAATGTGAATATGCATAATTGTTTAAGTAATGTCTTTCTGTTAAGAAGGTCACTAAGACAAATTCAGATACATAAAACATTTTATAAAAAATAAAACTATAGTACATAGGAAAGCAGAATTCAAATTTTATTGTTTTGTATATCAGTGTTTCTCAACGGGGGCGGTTTGGGGAGCATCGGGGGGCGCTGGAAGCAATATTTTTGAAAGGGGGAGCTGAGGTGTTCTTGGGGGGCGTTTGGTTAAGGCGAGTTTTCACCAAAGTTGTATGAGCTGAAACTTGCAAAAGAAAATGGTCTGACTGCCACATCCTAATGCCGTCTCTGTACTGGATGCATCAAAGCGCACTTTCTATATCAATTTGTCGGTAGAGCAAGTGCGTGGAATGCGTCAGAAATAGAACGCAGCATTCGTTTACTGTAGCGCTTCCGCTCAGTTACTGATTGACCGATTATAACGGGATCTTAATGCAACGTGTCGCACCGTTCGCGGCCAGCAGTGTAGTGTTAGCTGCTACTTCACAACAATACTGCCGCTTCTAGACTGCGGTGTATCATTTCCTTAGCAACGACATTTTCCTTCAGTGTTCGCTTGACGTTCTGTAGCGCAGCTGCCGAATTTCCCGTCAAAACATAAGCATTTAGACACGATAAAGCATGAGATGCTTTTTCTTGTTTAGAACAATTATGATAGCTTTTTGTTTGCTCCACGTGGCTTTTTTGCTCCTTGGGAAACTAATGATAATCATATTTCAAGTCCAGTCAAATCAAATACGTGATGACTGTCATGTGGCATTCAATGACATAAAAAAACAAAAAAAACAATTATGTATGGGCTAATGTGTGCTGTTATATTTGGGTTAAAATAGGCTACATGCTTTTAAAATAGGCCTATCTATTATGAATAAAATACACTACCATTAAAAAAAGGACAGTACGATTTGTTAATGGATTAATAAAAAAAAATATTTTGTTGCATTTGTTTGTTTAAAAAATACAGTAAAAACAGTAAATCTACAATTTGAAAAAATGTTTTATATTATATTTTAAAATGTGTTTTCCTCTCATGCTAAGCTTCACTACTCCAGCTTTCAGTGTCACTTGTATTTGTGATCTTTCAGAAATCAGTGTTGCTTAAGAAACATTTATTATTATTATTTTGCTGGCACACCACACTGACAAAAAAAGCAAGTTTTGAAATTTAATTGACTATAACAAATATATAAATCAGGACAACACTGAAATAGTAACTTTGAAAATGAGGAGCATATGTATCCGATCTTTCTACATCCCCAGTTCCAGAAAAGTTGGGACGTTTTGTGCAATGCCATAAAATCAAGAATATGTCGTTTGTTCTCTTTAACCTTTATTTAATTGACTGAAGTACAAAGAAAAAAATTCCAATGTTTTCACTGGCCAACTTCATTTTATTTTGTTAATATAAACAAATTTTGAGCCATGATCCAGCTTTGCTGGCAAAGACTGAGAAGCTCCTTTTATACCCAAACATGATACCTTGACCTATTACCAATTCACCTGCTTAATGTGAACTGTTTCAAAGTGGATATTCTATAACATTTTCACTTTTATTTTACCTCTGTCACAACTTTTTTGGAATGTGTTGCAGCCATCAAAATTTGTTCATATTTACAAAATACATTTACGGTGATCAGTGAAAACGTTGGAAATCTTTTCTTTGTACATTTGTAAATTAAATAAAAGTTAAAGAGAATGAACAAATCACAGATTCTTGATTTTATTGCATATTTACAAAACGTCCCAACTTCTCTGGAATTGGGGTTGTAACTGAAATTTTGCTAATGTGACCACTGACTTCCATAGTATTTTTTTTTCCCATACTATGAAAGTCAATGACTACCGGCTACCATGTGTTCAGCAGAAGAAACTCATACAGGTTAAGAACAACTTGAGGGTGAGTAAATGATGACATCATTTTCATTTTTGGGTGAACTATGCCTTTAAAGTCACTTTTAAATCAAGCAATTTTCTGTTGGTCAATGTGCTGAATTCAATTGAATAAATTTGTTGTGAAATCTGTGTGGGGAAATATTTGGTCACACTTTATTTTAATAGTCCAGATATTTTACTAACCATAAGTAGCTTTGCAACTACATGTCAACTAACTCTCAATAACTTGCAACTACATGTTAACTAACTCTCATTGTCTGTGCCGATAGCCTAACGGGCAGTGTGCCAACATATAATGCTGTTGCATTGCGTAGCTTGAGGACCTTTTCCGATTCCACCTTCCTCTCTCTCTCCCACTTTGCTTCCTGTCTACTCTACACTATCCTATCTTAATAAAGGCAAAATGCCAAAAAAATCTCATTAAGTTGCAACTACATGTTAACTAACTCATTAACTTGCAACTACATGTCAACTAACTCTGATTATCTTGCAACTACGTGAACTAACTCTGATTATCTTGCAACTACATGTCAACTAACTCTCAATAACTTGCAACTACATGTTAACTAACTCTCATTCACTATGGGGGAGACATCTTCTCTTAAGGCTCCCTCCCTGCCATCCAAACCCCTTCAGGATACATCTCTTTTGAATGGCAGGGCATACGTGGCAGCAGGTCCGGCTACAGCCTCGTTGCATACCATGGCGGTGCTTCGGGCTTATCTGCTGAAAGACCTGGATAAAGGTCAGGGTCTATCCCCTGATGAGGTGGCTGAGTTGCGTCGCACCACAGATCTTGCTCTCCGTGCCACTAAGCACTGCCATTGGCAGATCCATGGTGGTTACGGAGAGACATCTGTGGTTGAGTCTGGTGGATATCGGATTGAAAGAGAAGGGCTTTCTTCTTGATGTGCCGGTTTC
>NW_015557235.1:0-811 GCF_001515605.1 Sinocyclocheilus anshuiensis | reverse complement strand
GAAGGTTAGGTAGGAGCCTCCTGCGCTTGCATTGCAGTCTCTTATGCTGGGCCTATGATGCTTTTGGTTAGTCTTTATGTCTCATAGAACTACCTACGGATGGTCCGGACCCCAGTGCTCTTCGGACTTCACCTCCAGCCTATATCCATGAGCCTTGGGTCATGCGCGGGAGCCATGGTTGGTGAGTACGATCCATTTAATCTACTCTACTGCTAGTTTTTGTGTATTCAATACTAGCCTTTCTCTGCAGCGCTACTCTGATCTATTCTGTTTTCTGACTTTTTTAGGTTTGACCCCCCCTGCTAAGTCAGGACCTCCTGCTGTTGACCGACTATAGTGATGGTTTCGCTCATCAGTACTGGATCCAGGCTGGTGATAGCCCTCATCTTCGGCTTGGACACGCAGCCTGGATTTCTGCGGAAGCCTCCCAGCATCAGGTCCCCAGTATAGCGCTGCAACCTCAGGACCTGCGGGTCCTTCTCGCGGGCTAGTACTCTTCTGAGTACATGCTTCGTGACACAGCCTGGGCTTCTGCGGAAGCCTCCCAGCATCAGGTCCCCAGTATAACGCTGCAACCTCAGGACCTGCGGGTCCTTTTCACGGGCTGAGATTTTTTCCTGAGATTTGAGTCTTTCCTTAACCATCATGCACGTTCTCTGAGCTAGAGCTCCTCTCGCTGAGGCGTTGAGGGGCTTAACACTCCATAGACGGTCAGGCCTGTGGGTCCTCCCAGTCACACTGCCCTTATGGTCGAACCAGTAATCGACCCTCTGCGGAGTGTGCTTGAGTACACTGCGTTCCCTGAGGTACG
>NW_015557234.1:0-812 GCF_001515605.1 Sinocyclocheilus anshuiensis | reverse complement strand
GGCTATGGAGGCCGTCTGCAAACTCTCTGCCAGTCCTGTCAAGGCTACGGATGAACTTTATGAACTTTTGTCCTACTCTGAACTGGCTGAGGAGGTCATCTCTGAACCCTCGCCCTGTTCTGAACCAGCCATGGTGGCTGATTGTGAATTGTCTCTCCGTCTCGTCTCAACTAATGTCTCTGATTTCGAACTGTCTGTCTTGCCTGTCTCTGTCATGGAATCTAAATCTGTGCTGTGTCTGTCTGTCCAGTTACAGTCAAGGGACCCGATTATGAACAGTCTGTTTATCCTGCTTCAATCACTGAACTGTCTGCCATTCCAGTGTCAGTCAATGCATCCAATTGTGAACTGTCTGTTGGTTTAAACTCTGCAGTTAAATCTGATTCTGAAATGTCTGTCTGTCCATTCTCAATTAATGAACTTCTTGTGGTCCCTGCCCCGGTCCTTGAGACTGTATATGCTCTCTCTGTTTTTTATGTCTCAGTTTTTCCTAGGCTCCAATCTCTGCTGTGGGTTCCTGATCAGCCTGTTCCGTCATGGTGCTCTTCTGTTCCGCCCTGGTGAGCTCCCGCTCTGTATGCTCCACCGTGGAGGTCTTCTGTCCTGTCTGCTCCGCACTGGTGGGCTCCTGCTCTGTATGCTCCGCCGTGGAGGTCTTCTGTCCTGTCTGCTCTGCACTGGTGGGCTCCAACTCCGTCTGCTCCGCCGTGGAGGTCTTCTGCCCTGTCTGCTCCGCACTGGTGGGCTCCTGCTCTGCCGTGGTGGCCTTCTGTCCGGCTCTGGTGGTCTTCTGCTCCGCCGTGGGGATCCTC
>NW_015557233.1:1546-1869 GCF_001515605.1 Sinocyclocheilus anshuiensis | reverse complement strand
AAACATTTTACATTTATTTAGGTAAGATGCATTTGTGTGAGCATTAGGTGAAATATTTATGCGTTTACTTGTGTATTTATAAATTGTGTTTTGAATTTATGAATCGGATTTTGTAAATGTAAATTGTGCTGTGCATTTATGAATTTTTTTTTATAAATGTATTATTTTTGAGGCCGATCTGGCTCCATAATTTGTCTCCTTCCATTCTATCAACCTACTCATCTAAAAACTCTAAAATCCTAATATTTGTGTTCAAATCAACAAGTCTTACACATCTAGGATGGAAGGGGGCTGAGTAAATGATGAGATTTTTGATGAGAATA
>NW_015557233.1:0-1509 GCF_001515605.1 Sinocyclocheilus anshuiensis | reverse complement strand
ACAATGTAATTAACATCCAAATAAATTCACAAGAGCAAGTATATTGTTTGCACATGTTTATTTACATTAAAGGCAAAACAACTGAAATAATAAGGGCACACGTATAGATCTGGAACTTCTTTAAGTCTGTCTAAATATCATTTAGTAATTGCAATGTCTTCTGGTCCATAACCTTTTTCTTAGGAAGGTGTGCTAGACACTGATTAATGTAACATAAAAATACTATACATATTTATATATTTTGCTATTGTATTGTGGAGTGACACTTTCATAAACTTTTCTATACTCCTCTGATTATATAATCGTAAATATTGCAATATCATAGCACAACAACAGTGATAGAACAGAGTGTTCAACGCACCACCGTTTCCATTTAAAAAACGTTTCGCACCATTTTGTCGGGGCTGAACACAACCCAGGTCTCAGAATAGCGCTGTTAAACCCTCCCCCTCAATCTTATTGGCTGTTTTTTTTAAAGGAGCAGCTGCACCAGAACTATGAACCTGTGACTGGGCTGCAATTATTCCTGTAAACTTACAACTTATCATTCTCGGTTAAGATATTCCAGATGCAAGCTCGCAAAGGTGACAGCTCGTGAAAGTAAAAACTTATTTTGCATAATTTTTACAAAGTGATAAAGACCTAGAGAAAGCCTGCAGTATTTTTATTGACATATTAAACATAATCTCAACATTGACAAAGCATAGGTAACAAAAATACATACACATTTTCACAAATACATGGTAAATTAAAATAAAGAGATACAAAATAATATGAAAAGAATGTCTATAATAATATAAAATAAATGTTTTAAAAGGTTAAGACATTTGTTTGTCATGTTATGTTGTATTTCCCCTTCAGGAACTCGAGCTGCATCGAAAATCGCTTTGGGAATGCCCCTGCATGACCGCGTTCTGAAGCACGTGTACAATCAGCCCAATGGAGCAGCGAGGCGTCACGAGCGGCGTGACATAAGCACCAGGATGTATAAAAACGCATCCGGCAGAGCGCAAGCCAGCTTCTGCTCTTCAGAAGTGGTCTGTGTATGTGTCAGTCTTATTTATTGTTGTGTATCAGCACAAGCATTCATATCATGTCAAAAAAAGCAAAGTCTAAGTCAATGGCAAGCGAACGGCATTACAAACGTTGTGTTCCTCCCTGCCCACAATATCTGGTGGCGGGGGATACACACGATCTGTGTGTTGTTTGTTTAGGAGCGGAGCATGCATGGTCAGCTCTCGAGGGAGCTGATTTCTCGCTGCGTATGCTCCGCTCTCGCCTGGCTGTGTTTGATGAGAGCGGCCAGGCTTGCGGTCCCGCTGTTGCCGAGGCACAGCGTAGACTGTTGTCATGGGGATCACAAGTGGATTTAGCGGAGGGATCTGAGACGGGTCGTCCAAGTCGTCCTTTTCTCGGTCCTCACCCGCTAGATCTGTGGCTCCCTCTCAGGGTTCAGAAGCCCATGCTGCGGTTTCTTCCCCCCGGAGAGAGAGCCAGACACTTCATCTA
>NW_015557232.1:0-533 GCF_001515605.1 Sinocyclocheilus anshuiensis | reverse complement strand
AAGATCACACAACAGAAGTGCGCGCGCTCTCTCTCTCTCTCGCTCGCTCTCTCCCTATATCCTTAAGTAACTTGTGCATTGTTTTACTTACTTGTTTTTGCCATATCCGCCCGAACTACAAACTTTCCAGTGATGTCTGTGAGAAAGATATATTCACTCGACAAGCTCGCGCACCTGCGCCGCCGCGCGCTCAATCCACTCAGCGTGCTTTGTTTATCAGCTCGCGCACACCAGCTATACAGGCGTTAATACTGAATGTTTAACATTATATTCATTGCATACATATACTTCATAGTAGACATCCTTAACTCCTTTCTGCTGGCTGTTGTTTGTTGGTGTTTCTTTGTCTGAATATGGCGCTTATCACATGCTGTGTGGTATCGGCGTTTGGTATCAGGGCATTTTAACGAGTACGAGTACGAGTGCGAGTACAGGAGCTCAGTATCGGGCCCGATACCGATACCAGTATTGGTATCGTTGCATCCCTAGTGTTTTCTTTGCCAGCTGTCCATATAGTGGCTTTGCATGTTTTG
>NW_015557231.1:358-537 GCF_001515605.1 Sinocyclocheilus anshuiensis | reverse complement strand
TATATTAAAAAATAAAATACCTTAGAAAAATTGCAGAAGAATATGCAGACTGCTACACATATTATAATAATAATAATAATAATAATGGTTGATTGTCTTCATATGAAATGGCTGGTGTTTGTATCTTAAAGGGGTGGTTGACTGTTTTTTTTCTAGGCTTTATTGTGTTTTTGGGGTGC
>NW_015557231.1:0-179 GCF_001515605.1 Sinocyclocheilus anshuiensis | reverse complement strand
AACGCGCTGATCATTTCCTGCTTTTATGAAGCCCCTCCCTCAGAAATACACGATGGGCTCTGATTGATTAGCTGGCCTAGTGTGTTGTGATTGGCTAAACCGCCTCTAGCGCGTGTCTAAACGACCCGCCCCTTAACATAGCGGCATGTGCTCCGGTTGTATTGTAAACAATGACGTCG
>NW_015557230.1:1118-2025 GCF_001515605.1 Sinocyclocheilus anshuiensis | reverse complement strand
TGTGTATTTTAAAGGCATCCTGAATGAGATAGAGAAGTAAAAGGGTAAGTTAACTACTGTATAAACGTTTCAGTGGCCTAATGGATAAGGTCATAGCCCTCTAAGCAAGGGATGGTGTGTTTGAGTCCCATTTGGGATGACGTACAGCAGAGTGGCGCAGCGGAAGTGTGCTGGGTCCATAATCCAGAGGTCGATGGATCGAAACCATCCTCTGCTAAGACTTTTTAACTTCTAGAAAATGCCTGAGCCCCCAAAAAAGGGGCAACATTCAAAGCCTGGTTTTAAAATGCTGAGGCCACTTGGTCCTCTCATAGAAGTTGTTCATCCGGAAGACTCTGTCAGTGTATTTTAAAGGTATCCTGAATGAGATGGAGAAGTAAAAGGGCAAGTTAGCTATTGCATAACAGCCCCAGTGGCCTAATGGATAATGCACTGGCCTCCTAAGCCAGGGATTGTGGGCTTTTACTTCTCCAATTCATTCAGGATACCTTTAAAATACACAGACAGAATCTTCTTGAGTGCTTGTGGTGTTCGGCCAATCACAATGCACTGGGCTGACACTTTTCTAACCGGCATGCATCTCGCGGTGATCACCGGTGATCGGTTCTGCGCAGATTTTGCTCATCTCAAATAAGCCTAATAACTCTTTTTTTAATATTATTAATTGTATATGCTGAACAATTAACATTCAAAAGTATAACAAAATGTTACAAACATGGTGTTCACGTTTTCTGGAAGAACAAAAAAAAAATAAAAAAAAAATAAGGGGAAATAAAAATAAATAAATAATAAATAATAAGGAGGGTATACATCAATAATCACAATTTGACAGACCTTGAAGAGTTTCAAAATAAATCCTCAAATCAACTTTGAAGTGGGAGATACTGGGCTTCCTTTCTGACCATTT
>NW_015557230.1:0-340 GCF_001515605.1 Sinocyclocheilus anshuiensis | reverse complement strand
TGAACAACTCATCAATTTAGTATTTCTCGAGGCATAAAATGGGGAGACCCGGCGGCTCCCTTTTTATTTCTTTTAGTTATGCAAACGATGGCTTTACATTTGCATAATGATTCTTTTCAAGGCATCAGAATTAGGGACAGAGAAATTAAATGCTGTCAGCTTGCTGATGATACAGCTATCTTTTTGAAAGATATATCACAAGTTAAGAAAACTATAGAGTGCCTTAATATATTTTCTGAAGTGTCAGGTTTATTTTTAAACATTAAAAAATGTACCCTTTTTCCGAAAGATAATAGTATTCCTTTTACCCAATTTGAAGGTATTCCAATTAGAGAGGAAG
>NW_015557229.1:18067-18934 GCF_001515605.1 Sinocyclocheilus anshuiensis | reverse complement strand
ATAATGATCTTTAAAAAAAGCATCATATGACCCCTTTAAAGGAACTGGAGAAAAAGTGAAAAAGATTTTCAATGCATTGAAATCATTTTATAACTGAATAATTACCCTCTGAATTGTAATAGAATTGAATAGTAAGGCAAGTGAAGATTCACACCTCTAATTACTATTGTAGTGAACAGCAGGCAGAGAAAATGGTCAAATTTTTACTCCAGTATGATTGTGTTTCTGTGAACAACAAACGGATGCCTTTTGGCCTTGCTTTTCTGCACTTTTACTTTGCACTTCTCCATTTTCAATCGCTCTCATGCTGCACAACTGGAGCTGCTTTTAGCAGGTGTGCCGTCAGTGCTGGCGTTCGGCAGAGATGAGGACTGTTTCCACTAAAACTGCACATAGTCTCAGTTTATTACGTCAACATAAACGATGTGGTCACAAAACATTCAGGAAAAAAGGCATTACGTGCAAATTTATAATATGTAAATTTTAGTGCGGTCAATCGACTAAAAAACTAATTAATCGCACATTTTTCCGAAATTAATCGCGATTAATCCCACCTAACATTAAAGTTTTTAAATATACTTTTATATTGCAATAATTTCACATTCAATCTTCAAATTAATGCACAAACAATATAAAGACAGTATTTTTTTATATTTGTTTAATGGCATCTTTTTATATGACTGAAGGCCAGTATCAGTGATACCAATACTGATTTCTCTATAAAATTGCCCCCTCCCCCCAATATTTAACCATTGACTATAGCCATTCAACATTACAGTATAATTGAGATATCAATTTTATCATTTATTAGACTTTAAAAAAATTACTTCTAATTTAAGTGAACTTAAAACAATCTTCACATAAACC
>NW_015557229.1:15010-17758 GCF_001515605.1 Sinocyclocheilus anshuiensis | reverse complement strand
AGCTCTCAATTATACTGTAATGTTACTACTGATGTCTCTAGGAAATTGTTTTTCCCCCCAATATTTAACCATTGACTATAGCCATTCAACATTACAGTATAATTGAGATATCAATTTTATCATTTATTAGACTTTCAAACACTAAATTATAAATTAAATATAGATGAATCCTTAAAGCTATAAAAGTTTTTTTTCCCCTCTTTTTTCTTTGATTAATAGACATCACAGCAGCTGGTTATTAGGTTGTTTTGGCTGTTATGTCTTTAAGAGCTGCTGCTGCTGAACATGACTCGGATTTGACACGCATAATATTTTCTCTCAACTCTTTTTACCTTTTCTGACCCACTTCAGGTCTTAAAGTCTCTACTAATAAGCTGACGACTTAAATCGGGTGTGTTAGATGAGTGAGACAGTGCTGGGCTGCTCCAGGACAGTTTTGAAAACCATTTCAGAGACATGTTCTTAAATGTGACTCGTATAAAATATATTACATGCATGCACAGTTTTAAGGCAGCTTCAATCGTCTTTTTGGTAACTTCATGACTTAACTGACCACGGCATTGCGTGCACGTAATTTATTTCGCGCTTTGATATGAAAGGGTACAGGCTACAGCGCGCCGGCGCCTTTGTGCGTGCAATTGAAGCACACGTGCTGCGAGAACAGTACCGTTTCCGCACTCGCTTGACTCGCGCCTGGCACTGAAGTGAAGTGGAGTGCGCGTCTGAAATGTCTCCCGTTCTTAGTCGTTCTGCGACTGAATAAATGCACTTCTTGTCAAGAGAAAAAGTGACAGAAGCAGCAGTTGTGAGTGGGGTGGCCAACCCTAGCCCCTGCGTTAATTGCGTTAATTCTTTTTAACGCGTTAAACTGAAAAATTTTATCGCCTGCATTAACGCGCTAATTTTGGCACCACTAGTAAATTTATATAGTCGCCAGTGATGACCTCAGCAAAAACTTCACTCGCAAATTAGTATTTTTGGTTGTAAATGCGACCGTTTTAGTCGCAGCCTGGAGTAGGGTTGGGTATTGTTTGGGTTTTTTCGATACCGGTGCCAAATCAATACTTTTAAAACGGTTCCGGTGCCTGAACCGATACTTATTTAAAAAAATAATAATAAATAAAAATTCCCCCCCAAAAATGATGGTTTGGCCATTAGCTCTATGAACACATGATGTCTGTTTCATTCATATTGGACACCAGAGGGCGCCCTCGCACAGAAAATCCACATATCCAGTTACAGAAGTAGAGAACTCATGACCCTCCAGGAAATCCCTTATATGGACTGAGTAAACAGAACATATAAACGTTTTGAATGATAAAACAAAGACAATAAACAATGGACAAAGACATGCTATGATAGCTGTAACTGATTAAACTGAACTTATAAACGTTTTGAATGATAAAACAAAGACAATAAACACTCGACTGCGACAATATAGTTTATCTGCGTTATTTGAGCCATCTCTGGTATTTTCATAATAATTAAGTATATTTATAATAGGGTGACCATATTTTAGTTTTCCAAAAAAAGGACAGTAGGGGGCAGGGTTTGTGGGCGGGGCTTCACCTAAAAGTATACGTAGCAAGGTTTTGTTTTTTTTTTGCTTATTTTGTTTTTATAATAAATAAAAAGAAAACAAGTAGAAAGAATAGAAAAAGAATAGGGAATGCTAGTGTTAGAGGGTCATTTTTAAATAAAAATTAAAATTCAATAGAACAGAAAAAGAACAGATAATGCTAGTGTTAGAAGGTCATTATTAGAGTGCTAGAGTTAGAGGGTCAAATGAAGATGAAAGAGATGTGTTTTCAGCCGTTTCTTGAAAATATTAAGGACTCAGCTGCTTGGATTGAGTTGGGCAGGTCATTCCACCAGGAGGGAACAGTTAATGTAGACATACATGAAAGTTTTATAAGTAGAATGCAAAATGTTTCAATACAAGCATTTCAGTCAAATGTAATTTATGCAATATTTCAAACCTTTAACCCACTTGGGAAAATCAACACATGGCAACAGTTTAGAAGTAGCCCAATTCTGTGGAAAAAACGCGGACTTGGCAACCCAGCATTCAACAAGAGCTGCAGGAGTCAGATCTGATTGATTGGCGAATAAGGAGAGATGACTGACAAAGACCATGCTGGAGTATTTGCTGCTCAACAGATTCTGAGCTCATTGACAAATATCTGATCTTGTAAGATGTGCTCCCTTTACACGGAGTGCGTGTGATTGCGAAATCGAAAGTGAAAGTAAACGGCGCAAACGCTCTTTCAAAAATATTTAAATACACCGCATCCTGAGAGCGGCTCCCTGATTGGACATGAAAATCGCGGGAGAGAAACACATGTTGCGGGAGCAGGCGGCAATGGCCAGAGATTCAGCAGGAGTGGGATTAAGAAAACAGTCGACAGATGCATTTTTGAAGGTCCAAAAAGAGGACATGTCTGGGGAAAAGAGGACGTATGGTCACCCATATTTTTTAATCTACTGCTAATCAAATGTATTCTTTTTAAAGTAGCATATGGAACATTTTTTCTGCCTCATTCTGTGACAAGAAGCCTCATCAGATCACAAAAGGAAGCATCTGACTGGTGTTGTGGAGTAAAAAGGTTATAATGTAGGCTACTCTTTTGTTGGACACCAGGTTTAGAAATGTGAATACAAGGGAGGTTTAGCTTTAGGCATGTTAATTTAAGCATGTTTAGCTTAGTTAACGGAAGGCTACCTGCTGCCATCAGAGCAAGTGTAATT
>NW_015557229.1:13209-14912 GCF_001515605.1 Sinocyclocheilus anshuiensis | reverse complement strand
AGGGAAGTTTAGCTTTAGGCATTTTAATTTAAGCATGTTTAGCTTAGTTAACGGAAGGCTACCTGCTGCCATCAGAGCAAGTGTAATTACTGCATTCACGCGCTCCTCGAATGCTCTCATTTCCCAAGTTGTGCTTTTAAGTCGGAATGTGAAAACAACATGGACACTTTCGTTACTACAACGATGTGTTGTATAGGATTTGTCGAAGGATTTGTATTATTAGAGCGTTCCAACTTGAGTTCACGTGCATTTTCTCAGTCGGGAAATCGGGAAACATCACGTGCGGTGCCAGTGATGATGCTTCTTACGTCCGTTTCGGGTTAATTTAAGCATGTTTAGCTTAGTTAACGGAAGGCTACCTGCTGCCATCAGAGCAAGTGTAATTACTGCATTCACGCGCTCCTCGGATGCTCTCATTTCCCAGAGTTGTGCTTAAGTCGGAATGTGAAAACAACATGAACACTCTCGTTACTACAAATATTTGTTGGATATTTATTATTAGAGCTTTTCGACTTGAGTTCACATGCATTTTCTCAATCGGGAAATTATTTTTCACGTGCGTGCCAGTGATGATGCTTTTTACGTCCGTTTCGGAGAACCAGAGGACAAATATTTAAATCGATCGCTCTGGCATGGCACCGAAATGAGGCACCAAAATCTGCGTTCGGATTCGGTTCTAGTACATACCGGTTACATGGGTACTGTGCCATATTGGTACCAGTTTTCGGTACCCAACCCTAGCCTGGAGGCCTGAAAATGAAATGTACAAAAATGTTGTATAAATTGGCACAATGTAGCTGGCAAGAAGGGGATATAACTACTCTGTTATAGTGGCAAAAAGATGCCCAGGTTGCAACTTGGTCCTTGGTTTCACTCCCTTTTCTCATTACAATTCAATCACTTCAATAATTAAAAAAGTCCCACCCACACATTAAGCTGGACACTCTGTTTCACTAAGACACGTCATATTAAAGTAAAATGCAATGCAAATGACGTTTCATGTTGTCAAACATGAAAAAAAGCGAAAGCAAACAAAAAGTAAAAGTAACTGTAAACAAAAAACAAAAGTAAGTGTAGTGCTGGGCGGTATGACCAAAAATGTATATCATGGTATTTTTTTAAATTATACCGGTTTCATGGTACATGACCGTAGCAAATTAGCTCAAAAGGAAAATATTTATAATTAATTATAGCTGGTTATAATTAACAATAAATATTTAGATTAGATCTTAGAATTAACTGTAGCAGAATCAATATTACAATTATTTGATCTGTCCGTCCACCAGTCTTTCAGTTTCTGATGTCATCCCTGCCACCACTCCATGATTTAATCCAGGTCATCAAACATATGCCCAGTGTTGTAAAATCCAGCAAACTGTATCAAGTACATTTCATACAGACCTAACAAAACAAATGTAAAGATTTATACCTGTCTCAATGAAGTGACGCAAATACCCTGAGATGCGACATCTATCTTCTAGTGAACAATCGTGGTCGTCGTCATCATCATCATCCACACTGCTATCAGAGGGCCAGCAGATACAGGGAAGCAGCATCTGGAAACAATTATACATTTCTGTTGCAACAGTACTATATGCACATCACTTTATAACCAAATTAAACTTACCAAAGGGGTGAGTGAATTTTCACATTCCCTCTGAAAGATATCCACATCTTTCCTTTCAGTCAGCAGTGGCCACACT
>NW_015557229.1:10840-11404 GCF_001515605.1 Sinocyclocheilus anshuiensis | reverse complement strand
ACATATATATATATATATATATATATATATATATTATAAACAAACAGCCTTTTCAGTGAATGTTTTTTCTTGGTTTTAAGCACAAATTTAATAAAAGTTAATTGTGTTTATGCTTATGTAGTAAATCAGCTCAAAATAGATCTTCGAATTAACTGTAGCAGAATCAATATTACCATTACTTGATCTGTCCGTCCACCGAGCAGACAAAATAATCATTTATCAATTCAAGGAAAGATTATTTTCCCGGCCAAGGAAGATTAACTGTCCTTCTTTATGCAGTGCTAGCAGTAATTTAACATATGTAGCGAGGGTTCAAAACATTAATTGACTTCGAATTGTGAGCAGCAAACAGAGGCAATCGATCGTGAATATAAGGGATTTAATAAATGAAACTATATCTAACATATAACTAACTAAGCAAAACACATATATACAGAATGAAGCAAAGTAAGGAGAAGAGCAAAAAGAGCAAAAGAATGGCAGTATTTCACATCAATTAACCACAACCTAATGAGAATCATCAAAATCACCTTAATCACCTTAAAAAGGGGCTCAAACTTAAAC
>NW_015557229.1:10031-10402 GCF_001515605.1 Sinocyclocheilus anshuiensis | reverse complement strand
CACATAGTGTAGATCATTGTTTGAGGAATAAAGAGCTGATCATTTTGATACCAAGAACGAAACATCTAGAAGATCTTAAAGCAGAGATACACTCATATACCTGAATATAAGCATTGAGAGTCTAACTAATACAAATAAAGAGTTGTAACTAGGCTAATACAATAGGGAACATTAAAAACAACATATGCATATACCAGATACAATTGTAACTGATTAATTATAGTCTAAATAAAGAAATGTTTTTATGTGTGTGTGTGTGGGTGTGTGTTATGTGAGGATGTTGTAGTTTGCTGGTCAGGTAGGCCCATTGGTGCCTGGCCCCGGGGGTCATTTGCGTCTCTTTGGAATGTGTTTGAAGGTCAATGGGGAGA